>NC_059219.1:31280690-31475690 GCF_020615455.1 Coregonus clupeaformis | reverse complement strand
TTAATCCATTCTCCCCTGCAGTCTTTCTTAATTATCTTTCTATCTCTATCCCTATATGTCCGTTTGAATCTCTTTTTTTCCTCCTTTGTGGGATTTGCACCCTCTTCAGAGGTCAGATATTCCCTCTCTCTACCTGTAGTCAACCTGCATAAACCTGTGTTAACCCCAATTGGCTGTGAGCCATCCTACATATACTAACCCGTTTAATCAGCAGTCATCTGATCTGGCCAATGCTCACAGTGTGTCCAAGCATACTGTGATAATTATCATATACATTGATTTTATGCTAATGAGATGAGCTGTTATATTCTGAAATCCAGAGATCAGTGAAAATGAGAGGAAGGAACTTGACAGTGGGAGGATGTGGGATTTTACTTTATCCGACTGATACCTCTCTTTCCCCTCACTCACTTCTCTGTCCGTATTCCCCCTTTCTTTCCCCCCTTCTCTCTCAGGAAGCTGCTGGCTTTGGGAGGAGGGTGCTGGTCCTTGACTAGGTGGCTCCCACTCCTAAAGGCACTACATGGGGTGTGTGATGCAGACAGTGTTTTCATCATATTGTCTATTACTTCATTACATAATATCATTTTGTGCTCAATAATTTTCTGAGTGGTTATTGACTTTCCCTGTCCTTCAGGTCTAGGTGGTTCCAGTATTCTCAGGAAGCTCCTGCACCAAGCCTCCCTGCTGGGAAAAGCTATCCATATCACACAGCAGAGACACTCGTCATTGCAACAGGGGACAGGGCACAATACCTGAACATACCTGGAGACAGAGAGCACTGCATCACCAGGTTAGCATGCACACAAATACACGCACACAACAAACATAGAATGAACATCTCTACCAATGGTCCTCTCACTCTCATTTCCCTCCCACTCTCTTTCTCTCTCTTTCTCAGTGATGACTCGTTCTCTCTGGCCAATTCCCCTGGGCGGACCCTGGTTGTGGGGGGGGATCCAGTGAGGGGCTGGAGTGTGCTGGCTTCCTGTCTGGTCTGGGTTTATAATATAATATAATATGCCACTTAGCAGACGCTTTTATCCAAAGCGACTTACAGTCATGCGTGCATCCATTTTTGTGTATGGGTGGTCCCAGGGATCGAACCCACTACCCTGGCGTTACAAGCGCCGTGCTCTACCAGCTGAGCTACAGAGGTCACTGTCCTGGTGCGGTCACACCTGCTACCTGGGTTCAACCACAAAATGGCGCAGAAGATCGAGAACCACATGCTGGTTCATGGGGTCAAGTTCCTCCATCACTACACACTTACTAAAGGTACAGTGGCTGGCGTTGAAGGGTTATGTTGTCAAATATTGATTAATTGCAAATAAATGTAGTGTCTGTGTATATATATCTGAGCAGATTGAAGCAGGCAGTCTCAAAGTGACTGCTGTCTCCACTGGTGGGAGGGAGACTTTACAGGAAGAGTTTAATATGGTCAGTGAGTTTCATACGCTGGGGTTTTACATGGTGACATTACATTTACATTTGAAACATTTGAGTAATTTAGCAGACGCTCTCATCCAGAGCGACTTACGGTAGTGAGTGCATACATTTTTCGTTCTGGTCCCTAGTGGGAATCGAACCCACAACCCTGGCGTTGCAAGCGCCATGCTCTACCAGCTGAGCCACACGGGCTACGGAGGCAGACTTTTACACCGTTACTAACTTAACACACTATTAGTTTTGCAGTATAACAAGCCAGTTGTAATAACTTTATATGTGTGTTTGCAGGTACTGCTGGCTGTAGGAAGAGATGCCTGTACCGGTAACATTGGTCTTGACCACGTTGGGGAGAAATACAATCAGGAGTGACTACAACGTGACCATCCTGCTTTCTACACTTCTTTCTGTTGGTTTGGATGACAAATTAATATGTGCGTGTGCATTTATGGCTTCATCCAACAGGACTAGGAGGATCTCTGTGAATGAGAAGGAGCAGAGCAGTGTGGGATATGTGTATACTGTGGGGGCGGTACAGGAGGGTTGTCCATTGACCACAGCCCTCTCCATGCAGGCTCTATGGAGGACACAGGACAACGGTACTGAGACAGGGACTGGGACTAGGATTACATTTAGATTAAGGTTTTGCTTATGTATAGGTTAAGGGACTAGTGTGACGGTTAGTGTGTGTGTGTGTGTCTGTGTGCTCTCATTCCCAGTGTGACTACAGTAACGTCCCCATGGTCACTCCCATGGAGTACGCTACCTGTGGGCTGTCTGAGGAGAATGCTATTCTCAAGTTTGGAGAGGACAATGTGGAGGTACACATGCATGCACACACACACACACACACACACACACACACACACACACACACACACACACACACACACACACACACACACACACACACACACACACACAGTAGTTATGTATTTTATATCCGTCCTTTATTATTTCTTACTGTTGTTTGCATTGTCGAGAAAGAACCTGCAAGAAAGCATTTAATTGGACGATGTATAGCATGCGTAACCAACCCGTACATACGACTAATAAAACTTGATCTCATCTCTGTAGGTGTACCATCGCTACTACTGGCCATTGGAGTGGACGGTACCTAGAAGGGACAAAAACTCCTGCTATGCTAAAGTCATCTGCCACATACCTGACCAGGTCAGTACTCACCTCATGATACACTATATATACCAAAGTATGTGGACACCCCTTCAAATTAGTGGATTCGGCTATTTCAGCCACACCCATTGCTGACAGGTGTATAAAATCAAGCACACAGCTATGCAATTTCCATAGACAAACATTGGCAGTAGAATGGCCTTACTGAAGAGCTCAGTGACTTTCAACGTGGCACCGTCATAGGATGCCACCTTTCCAACAAGTCAGTTCGTCAAATTTCTGCCCTGCTAGAGCTGCCCCAGTCAACTGTAAGTGCTGTTATTGTGAAGTGGAAATGTCTAGGAGCAACAACAGCTCAGCCACGAAGTGGTAGGCCACACAAGCTCACAGAACAGGACCGCTGAGTGCTGAAGCGCGTAAAAATCCTTGGTTGCAACACTCACTACCGAGTTCCAAACTGCCTCTGGAAGTAACGTCAGCACCAGAACTGTTCATCGGGAGCTTCATGAAATGGGTTTCCATGGCCGAGCAGCAACTCACAAGCCTAAGATCACCATGCGCAATGCAAAGTGTCGGCTGGAGGAGTATAACGCTCGCTGCCACTGGACTCTGGAGCAGTGGAAACGTGTTCTCTGGAGTGATGAATCACGCTTCACCATCTGGCACTCCGACGGACAAATTTGGGTTTGGCGGATACCAGGAGAACGCTACCTACCCCAATGCATAGTGCCAACTGTAAAGTTTGGTGGAGGTGGAATAATGGTCTGGGGCTGTTTTTCATGGTTCGGGCTAGGGCCCTTAGTTCCAGTGAAGGGAAATCTTAACGCTACAGCGTACAATGACATTCTAGACGATTCTGTGCTTCCAACTTTATGGCAACAGTTTGGGGAACATCATTTCCTGTTTCAGCATGACTATGCCCCGGTGCACAAAGCGAGGTCCATACAGAAATGGTTTGTCGAGATCGGTGTGGAAGAACTTGACTGGCCTGCACAGAGCCCTGACCTCAACCCCATCATACACCTTTGGGATGAATTGTAACGCTGACTGCGATCCAGGCCTAATCACTCAACATCAGTGCCCAACCTCACTAATGCTCTTGTGGCTGAATGGAAGCAAGTCCCCGCAGCAATGTTCCAATATCTAGTGGAAAGCCTTCCCAGAAGAGTGGAGGCTGTTATAGCAGCAAAGGGGGGACCAACTCCATATTAATGCCCATGATTTTGGAATGAGATGTTCGACGAGCAGGTGTCCACACACCTTTGGTCATGTAGTGTATGTGTTTGGGATTTTAGTGCTTTACTTTAAATATCTTTACTCTTGGAGGGTATTCTCTTTCCTCTAGAGTCTAGAGCAAGGATGGGCAACTCCAGACCTCTGGGGCCAGAGTGGTGTCAAACTTTTCCCCCATCCCTAGAAAACACAGCTGATTAAACCAATTATTGGAGTCAGGTGTGTTAGCTGGGGTGAAAGTGTGACACCAGTCAGGCCCCCGAGGACTGGAGTTGCCCATCCCTGCTCTAGAGAAACACTTCTCCATGTTCATTCAGCTTTTGCCACTGTGTATAGGTGTATTTATGTGTGTGTTTTCTGTATATTATAGTGTGTGTGTGTGTGTGTTCTGTCTCCTCCACAGGAGCGTGTGGTAGGTCTCCATGTGATGGGGTCCAGTGCAGGGGAGGTGATCCATGGCTTTGCTGTGGCTCTGAGGTGTGGTCTGATCAAACAGCAGCTGGACACCACCGTGGGACTCAACCCTGTTTGTGCCCAGGTCAGTACGCCAGTTTGCTTACCTCACCATTCCAATAGCTAATGTATGGTGAACAATCTGGCACAAAATGGCCGTCGTACATTATCAAAAGTCCAGCAGTCCCAGATCAACTGTCTCTGATGGTTTTTCTTGCTGATAATGCTCCCTGTGTGAATTATTCATAGACTTACATTACAAACCACATCACACAGTCAATTTCCTATAAGCTAATACAGGATGGCGCCCTCAGCCAAATGTCCTGCTGGGCTGCTTTTCACACTCCTGACACTTTAAAAACTTTTTAGAGACTTCAATAGACGGTTTAATGGAGTTTGTAGAACGACTCTAGTTTCCAACTGAGCAGGGAAGATGGGATTTGAGAAGTGTGATATGGCACACAGAGGTTTTATAACAATAGTGCTGGGTGGGGTGGGTTTTTGTTTGGAGAGTTTGAACTTCACACACGCACGTTATCTCTCTTGAAAGGGTTTTGAATCTGTTGTTAAATGGTTATAAATTGTGTATCTCTCCCTCAGGTGTTAACGAACCTGACAGTAATCCAGCGTGCCACTGACGCCATGATGGTGAGAGGGAACTGCTGAGGTTAGCCCCCTGCTGTCAATCACTGTTGCCCATGACAATGGTACAGATAGCAGGGAGAAGCCTGTCAGAACATCCTCAGTGTTGAGTGACGGGCGGCAGGGCGGCTATCAACTGTCCAATGACGTCTGAGTCCGGAGCCTGATTGACAGGTGGGCGGGGACTGACACTGCTGCTGCTGGCCCTAGACACTGGGGTCACTTCCTGTTTACATGTTGTTGTTTTTTTCTCTTTTAAACTCTTTCTTTTGCCATATTAATTAACCAAACTTTGATATTAACCTGCAGAGGCACCTCTGACACTTTTCAGCTGTGGACTCTGCAGTCCATATGAATACTCGGTTTGTGACTGTACTGACTCAGTTTAATTGCTGCTGAGTAGCGATAAAGCCCGGTTTGAGCATTTCCATAAAAACACAGTTACTGATTTTATGCAGGGTTCTGTAGCTATGGGCTGAAGGGATTTAAGTGCCATAATGTAATTTAATGAACAGGGTGAGATTAAAGTATTATCAGAGTTAAGAAATATTCATTGATAAAATGCTCTTTTAATGAGTAAGTTGTTCACATAGATTGTAGTCTTAGGTTAATGTATCCCTATCTGACTGTCTTTTTTTCTCTCTCTCTCTCTCTCTCTCATTCTCTCTGTCTCAGTGCTGCAGGACATAGTGACTGACTTAAACACTGATTAATATTCACAGGGATCATTAGTAAAGTCTCTCATACTAATGCAGGGAGAGACAGGGGCAAAAGGCTACAACACCTAGAATGATAGAGAACCCCCTTAATAAGGCTATTAACGTCACTCACTTCAGACACAAACTTTACCTATAGTTCAGAGTAAGCACATGTGTGTGCACTTGCGTGCATGTCTGTGTTTGTGCTGCATCTCTCTCTCTCTCTCTCTCTTTTATACAGACCTCTCTTTTATACAGACCTCTCTTTTATGCAGACACTTTTTCACCTGTCAGCACATAATCACTGGTATGTCCCCATCGAACACTGTAGAGGCATGCTTCACTAACGATTTAGTTCTACTTGAGGAAGACATTTTTATTACTGCTTACAGTTCAGCTTGTCCTCTAGACAACCTTGCTATTTATTCCTTATGCAGACACGTTGAGCATTCGGAGACTGAGACTGATTACCAATAAGGGAAAGTACACCAGTCTACAAACGCTATTAGAATATAATTAGATCAATAGAAGGAAAGCGGAACAGTGTGTCTGGAGATGTATTTGATATCACCCAGAACAAGTTATTAGGAATACCATTCAGCTATGTCTCCAATTGTCCCAGTCATAATCATACAACGATACATTGATTCAAACTATTGTCACTTTGCTTTGGGATCTTTTCAGAAGGTATTTCCAATGGTTTTTAGAATAGATCACTGTGGACTGTGGACTTGCTCAATAGAGCCCCACAGTGGAGGTGTCCTAATACCCATAAAACCTAGCGGTCAAACAGGGAAATGGTTCCAATCATTTTTCCACCATTCATTTTTCCCATTGGGGATTTTAGAAACACTTAAAATAAGTGTAGGCTTACCCTGGCGTGATGTTTTGATAACCGTGTAAATCTCTCTCGGACAAGGTGACTTTCATCAATATGTTCGGTTCTATTAGCTCTCAGATTAGAAAATGCTAATTAGCATCAAAGTAGACATCAAACTACAAATCCCTGCAAGCTCCTGCACATCATCTCTAGCTGACACCTTTGCTAACAGTTCACATAATTGTCCACTTAAAGAAATGTAGCCAATTTATTCATTACTACATTTAGCTAACATTAAATAGTTAATCCAGAGATTCTTACCTTTGCCTCGATTCGGCAGTCTCGTCCAGATCGTTATGGCATTTGTAGTTCTTTATGATGGCTAATTAGCATTACATTTTTTGGGGGGGTAAATACAGGCGAAAATATTGATAAAAGACACCTTGTCCTAGAGAGATTTACACGGTTATCAAAATGTCACGCCAGAGTAAGCCCCCCCAATAGGTGCACATTTTGTTTTTTTCCCTAGCAATGCACAGCTGATTCAAATAATCAAAGCTTGATGATGAGTTGATTATTTCAATCAACTGTGTAGTGCTAGGGCAAAAACCAAAACTCTATTCAATGGCCCCTTTAAAAATAAATCTGTCAACCATTGACACTAGGTGGTGCTATAATACCCATACCCGTAGTATTGAGGAATTACCACATTGGCATACGGTATCCTCCTATGGCCACTGCGAGACTGGCAAGGCAACGTCCAACGGGTAAAATGTTTGTCAATTTTAGCCATGTCATATTCAGGTAATACAAATATATTCAATTCATAACTCACTAGCCTGATTAGAAAACATTTTTTAAATTGAAATTCAATTAACTCAATTGATTTGTGTGCAATTAAAATAACTAAATATGGTATTCTGGGCCTTGAACTAAAACTCCCATCACTGGAGTTGAACAAGAACCATCTATCATAATCTATAGACGCGCGCAATTAAATTAGCTACGCACATTCACGCACAAACTGATCCGTAAACCATTCTCATACAAGAACGCCTGTTTGAACAGTAGCCTACGTTATGTCATCTCTGTTATAATGAACCGTTTCCCCATGTCGGTGTCATGTCAGCAGCATCGATCTTGTTCTCTGTTAGTGTTCGCCTGTTCTTGGTGTGAGAGGAATGTGAATTAACTAATCTTACACAGTCACTCACTCAGATGGTGAAATTGTATCTTTCCATAAAGAATCTTATTACAAGGGGGAAACACTTATACATATTTAGACACATACAAAAATAAATATATAGCAATGTGGTATAAAATCATTGCCTACAATTGATTTCTCAGTGTGCGACGTGAGATAGCGGTTTTGTTTTACTGGTCTCCCTTGCTCATCGCGTTTGGGCGCGCTCATTTTCTGTTGCAAGAGGGGGCAGAATCGTTGTCTTGCTTCCCCTGTAGTTTAGCAGGGAGGGACGAATAGTACAGTCCAGATCAAGAGCATTGAGCTCATTGAGCAGCGGACAATTGCAGCGAGGATCACCATCAGTACCACAACCCCACGTTAAGCCCTGGTGCTCATACCAACCGACCTCCACACCAAATATCCGCAACAGTCATACCCTGCCAGCCATGAAACAGACTCTGCTCGAACTGATGAGGATGAGCAGAATATGCCGGATGGTACTCGCCACTTGTTTGGGATCTTTTATTCTGGTCATCTTTTATTTCCAAAGTATGTTCCAACCAGGTAGGTAGGATCTCTCTGTCTCTCTCGAATTTGTACTGTGTTGCGGTCAATGATCTGTGACGTCCTCTCACTGCTGCCCAGTGCCCACTCTGTTGTGACATGTTGACATCGATTTATTTGTTGACTATGTGTTGAATCATGCATTTTATAAATAATGACTAGGTTGTAACATCTATCGGGCGGCCGCGTAATTCCATCCCGTGTCGCGGAGGTTGGGAAATAATTTGTTGCCTGTTTTAGGTCAAACACTATCACATAGATTGTTCGTTTATGCAATTGATTGTATAGGCTATTTGTGCCAGAGGTAATCTCTTGGGGAACATGCACGACGTGTGTTTTGAGATTGTGGTATGCATCGCCTGTAGTCGCGGGCGTTCTCGCTGGTGTGGATGCTTTTTGTCTATCTCCAGTCAGTTTGGCTGAAGTGGACCCTGTGCCACAGCAACCGGCACCGTTCGGCCAAGGCCGTACAGTAGAGGCTCTGTACCGTGAATCAAAGAGCCCTGCTTTCAGACGCGCAAGGATCGCACTGTACAAACAGCAAAATGCCTCAATATTGACCTACTGTAAAGCGAAATTATTTCTGAGCAACTGTGTGGCGCTGTTAAATTCCTCCCATGACTGAAACTGTTTCATTTGAGCTCCTGTGCCATGCCATGGTCCATGATCAGAGAGTTGGCAAAAATACACTTTTTAGAAAGGGAGATGAAAGACTTAAACGTGTGATTTAATGACCTCAATTGTGTTGAAAACACTGGCAATGCTTTATTTCAATGTGGCCACGTCTCTATTTGTAGTAGTAGATAATATAGTTATGTAAATAATAATAATAGGGTATTGTGCCATGTAGACTTTTCCCAGCCAAAGTGACCGTATTATTGCTAAAGGGGATTTTGCAGTCATAATTGATTCGTTCCCCTCCTTTGATTCAAAGTTGTGTCCGAAAAGGGAACAAGGTGGTAATGGAAGTTATTGAACGGAAGGGGAATATCAGAAAATGCATTGTACTAAGGAAGAACCAAGTACTAATGCGTAAAACTCAAATTGCCACGCCGTACCTCCACATCATTTGGTGGAATTTCTGAGGCCCCGGTTGTGAGTCATCAATGTAGGTTACACCCGCGACGGGGCTCTCATCACTAGCCTACTGCACCGGAATGCATAGCGTCCCTATTCCCTAACGAATTCCGTTAACCAATCAACACCGTGGAGACTGCCCCAGTATCTGTGAGTTAGTGCACACACAGATACTGGGGCACGTGGAGAAATGCTTTCCAGCGGTGACATTCAAAGACAAAAGGCTGAGGGGCTGCTATAGGGTGCCTCTCCCAGGCAGAGGGGACATCCGAAAGTGTTACATGTAGTTGTTTTTTAAGAATACATGTCTGACATATGAGAAGAAGCCCTGTGTGTCTGTGTGTGTGTGTGTGGTGGAGCGGATGTGTGGTGTGTTTAATGGTAGTGGGATTTTAGTGTTTGGGATTATGAAGCGTTTATTTGGGTGAGACCAGCGATTGACATTAAGGGTTGCCCTATTGCCAGAGGCAAGTGAACTGAGCGGTCGGGCAAATGAAGTCTGATCTGAGGTTGCCCCATTAAAGGCAGGTGAACCAAACTGCAAAGTATTCCAGTAGCCTAAAACTGTTCTGTCTGGCTCCTGCCCATTGCTTAAGTGGATAACGGACAATGTCTGACGTTTCGGTGTGTAATTGCGTGTATTTCTCTACCCCCCCACACACACACACACACTCACACAATAAAGCCTAAGAACATGACAGACTGAACCCCTCTGGTCTTCCCATAACATTTCACGGCACACAGAAGTCCGAGGAGCATTCCTCTGGTTCTGGAATGTTAGAGTGCCTGGGAATCCCGTCTCGCCCCCCTGTGCAAACTCTCACCTCATTTACTGGCCCTTTGGGGTCACGACCTCTCTAAACCAGACAGTGGAGCGAGACAGAGAGTCCTCATCTGGGCGTCTCACTGTGGGCTCAACACACTCATATACACACACACACTTGCTCACATGCGCACACCGCTGCAAACATGCACACACTGGAAACGCTCCAGTGAAAGTGTTCTTCAAAGAGACAGATCCAGCTTGAGACATTGTCAGTTGAGCACAGTTGAAGCTTTGTGCCTCTGATAGATAATTCAGTGTCTGTGTGAGGTTGCCTTCCACTGCAGGCAGCCTTTTAAAGGCATTAGGACTGGGACCAAAGGAGCAGCAGCAGCTAATATGGCTGTTTAGTTTAGTCAGTATTGTTTGGGTGAGAGGTGACAGGGGGTATTTTGGAGCGACTGGGCATGACTGTCTGTGAGTGGGTGGATGTGTGTGTGTGTGTGTGTGTGTGTTTGTTCGCGTGTTTATACTGGGGCTCTGTTCAGTGTATTTTCTCGGCTGTGTGTGAGTGGTGACCTGGTTATGCACTCTGGCCTGAGTCACACACTCACGTTTCACATGCCCCATAATGCACCGGTGTGTCCAGACTAGAGCAGCCGAGCATGGACAGTGACATGGCTCACTGACCTAATTTGGAACCCAGCTGAATTTTTGGGAAATATTTCCATAGCGACGGACCTCAAAGAGAGCTAGGGGAGGGGAAAAAGGGGGTATGAAGCAGTCAGATGGAGTTTTGCGGAAAAGACTTGGGAAAGAACGAGATGGCCAAAGCCAGCAGTGGAATTTCTTTGGGAAACTCCAAATTCCTTACTGCTTACTGCTTGCTACCCCGGGACATTAATGTAGGGTGGAACTGATACTTTGGGGAAGACGGCTGAATCGCAGACTGTGGTTACCTCATCCATAATCACTGGAGTTTTGATGATAGAATCAGTCGTTGATTTCCATTCTAGAGCTCTACAGTGTCTCCCTTTGTGCGTAGGAATTCAACGGCTTTTATCCCTTTTGTGGGAATTCTGGAGTTCTTGTCACTGTTTCTGTGCATGTGTTCTAGAACTGTCTCTTGTGTTGTGGAATTCTCCAGCACTAAAGCCTCTGATGTTATCCTGTACAGAGAAGAGATGACCTAGAGTGATAAAACAAGATTCTCTGTCTCTGTCTCTGTCTCTGTCTCTGTCTCTGTCTCTGTCTCTGTCTCTGTCTCTGTCTCTGTCTCTGTCTCTGTCTCTGCCGCTCTCTCTCTCTCTCTCTCTCTCTCTCTCTCTCTCTCTCTCTCTCTCTCTCTCTGTCTCTGTCTCTGTCTCTGCCTCTCTCTCTCTCTCTCTCTCTCTCTCTCTCTCTCTCTCTCTCTCTCTCTCTCTCTCTCTCTCTCTCTCTCTCTCTCTCTCTCTCTCTCTCTCTGCCTCTGCCTCTGCCTCTGCCTCTGCCTCTGCCTCTGCCTCTGCCCCTCTCTCTCTCTCTTCAATTCAAAGGGCTTTATTGGCATGGGGAAATATGTTTACATGGAATAGACAATAAACAAAAGGGAAATAAACAAGGGAAACTAGACATTACACTCACAAAAGTTTTAAAATAATATAGACATTTCAAATGTTATATTATTGGCTTTGTACAGTGTTGTAACAATGTGCAAGTGGTTGAAGTATGAAAGGGGAAATAAATAATTATAGGTTGTATTTACAGTGTTTGTGCTCCACTGGTTGCCCTTTTCTCATGGCAACAGGCCACAAATCTTGCCGCTGTGACTGAACACTGTGGTATTTTGCCTAACAGATATGGGAGTTTATCAATGTTTGATTTGTTTTCAAATTCTTTGTGGGTCTGTAATCTGTGGAAAATATGTGTCTCTAATGTGGTCATACATTTGGCAAAAGGTTAGGAAGTGTAGCTCGGTTTCTACCTCATTCTGTGGGCAGTGGGCACATAGCCTGTCTTCTCTTGAGAGCCATCTCTGCCTATGGCGGCCTCTTTCAATAGCAAGGCTATGCTCACGGAGTCTGTACATAGTCAAGGATTTCTGCCACTGTGCACTCTCTGTTTAGGGCCAGATAACATTCCAATATGCTCTGTTTTTTGGTTGACTCTTTCCAGTGTGTCAAATAGTTATGTTTTTGCTTTCTCGTAATTTGGTTAGGTCTAAATGTGTTTCTGTCCTCGGGCTCTGTGGGGTCAGTTTGTGTTTGTGAACAGAGCCCCAGAACCAGCAGGTTGAGGGGACTCTTCTCTAGGTTAATCTCTCTGTAGGTGAAGGCTTTGAGGTGGAATGTGTGGGCATCGCTTCCATTTAGGTGGTTGTAGAATTTAACAGCTCTTTTCTGGAGTTTGATAACTAGCTGGTAAAGTCCTAATTCTGCTCTGCATGCATTATTTGGGGTTTTGCGTTGTACACAAAGTATATTTTTGCAGAATTCTGCATGCACAGTCTCAATTGTTTTGTGGATTGGGGTTCCAAATATTGGGGATGATGCCAGAGCTGAGGATGATGTTAAAGAGTTTAAGTATAGCCAATTGGAATTTGTGGTCTGTATATTTTATAATTTCATTTAGGATACCATCAACACCACAGGCCTTTTTGGGTTGGAGGGTTTGTATTTTGTCCTGTAGTTCATTCAATTTAATTGGAGAATCCAGTGGGTTTTGGTAGTCTTTAATAGCTGATTCTAAGATTTGTATTTGATCATGTACAGTATATTTTTGCTGTTTGTTCTTTGTTATAGAGACAAAAATATTGGAGAAGTGGTTTATCCATACATCTCAGTTTTGGATAGATAACTCTTCGTGTTGCTGTTGTTTGTTTAGTGTGTCCCAATTTTCCCAGAAGTGGTTAGATTCTTCAATTACATTGAGCTTATTTCTGAAGTGCTGTTCCTTCTTTTTCCATAGTGTATTTCTGTATTGTTTTAGTGATTCACCATAGTGAAGGTGTAGGCTCAGGTTTTACTTTCATCTATAGCATTTCTTAATATTATGCAGTTCCGTTGGCTTTCATGCCTCATGATTGAGTATTGCTCTGTTCAAATAGACTGTGATTTTACTGTGATCTGATAGGGGTGTCAGTGGGCTGACTGTGAACGCTCTGAGAGACTCTGGGTTGAGGTCAGCGGTAAAGTAATCTACAGTACTACTGCCAAGGGATGAGCTGTAGGTGTGTACCTACCATAAGAGTCCCCTTGAAGCCTACGATTGACTATGTACAGACCCAGCGTGCGACAGAGCTGCAGGAGTTGTGACCCGTTTTTGTTGGTTGTTTTGTCATAGTTGTGTCTAGGGGGGCATATTTGGGAGGGAATGCTGTCACCTCCATGTAGGTGTTTGTCCCCATGTGTGCTAAAAGTGTCAGGTTCTTGTCCAGTTCTGGCATTTAGGTCGCCACAGACTAGTACATGTCCCTGGGCCTGGAAATGGTTGATCTCCCCCTCTAGGATGGAGAAGCTGTCATCGTTAAAGTATGGGGATTCTATTGGAGGACATTTTTCTCTGAGATGTTCTTATTACTTTTTTTGCCAGATGTAAAATGTTCCTGTTTTGACTAATTTAATAGAGTGGGTTAGGTCTGCTCTATACCAAATTAGCATACCCCCTGAGTCTCTTCCCTGTTTCACACCTGGTAGTTTGGTGGATGGTACTACCAGCTCTCTGTAACCTAGAGTGCAACCAGTGGGTCCGTCTCCTCTATACCATGTTTCTTGTAGGATGACAATGTCTGTATTTCCAATTTCTTTGATGAAGTCTGGGTTCCTGCTCTTTAGGCCAAAGGCAGCTGACCTCAGACCTTGTATATTCCAGGATGAGAGAGTAAAAGCTTTGTGTTCCATAGTGTCTAGTGTTGTTTTTGTGTGGTTTAGGCTCGGACCATTACAGTAGGTGTGAGCAGAGCATGTTGAGCATCTGATACATACCTCTTAGGTCGCAGGATGGGGCTTGGGCGGATGTATTAGTGGGGGTTGGGCCTGTTGCTCTGCTCACGGCCTGGGCATATGTGCGGCTGTGATGTTGAGGTCCTTGCTGCAGGGCCGGGGTGCATGGGGGGGCAGAAGGGGCGTAAGACTGATCTCGGGGGGCCTATATAGGGTGTGGCTAGGGTTTGTTTCGGGAGGGGTTGACTGGATGGGGTGGGGATGTGGCTGGTGGTGCTGTGGTCTGGGTGTAGGTCCTCTTGGTGTGGATCCTATTGGTGCAGGTCCTCTTGGGGGGGGGGGGGGAGTCTCGCAGTTCTGGGAGGGTGTCTCAGTAGTCTGGGAGGGGTGTCCATTTCTCTGTTGCTCCTGTATGAGGTGCTGGGGCTGCGGTTGAGGGTGATGTCCTTCAGGTTCCTGGCAAAGGTGGGGAGGCGGCTTTGGCCATAAAGGCTGTTCAAGTCCAAGGTGGAGTGGTGAGCCAGGTTAACACTTGGTTTTGAGGCATAGTCCTGGGAAATGCTTGCGTTCACCCGCTGTATGGTGGCAAAGTGAAAGTATTTTCGTGGTAGCAGGGTGGAGATAACCACTTGTGCGTTGGGGAAAGTGGAAGAGCTTTTTCAATCACTCCCTTGAGTGCTGTGGCCACCCTTTCCTTCTGGGCTCTCAGGTCGTTTGTGCCTGTGTGTATTACGATATGGCTGGGGGACCCTAGTCGGTCCTCTGACAGCAGCTCCAGGGCACGCCGGGTGTTCGGACACCAGAGTTTAGCCACTTGGTGTTTTGGAAAATGTTTCCTCTCATCAATGTATTTCCCATTTGAGTCAATAAGGAGCACAATCTCTGGCTTTTGTGTGTCCTCAGTGGGTGTGGGGGTTGTCAGGAGAGCTATCCTGTGGGCTCTCTTTCTCTCTCTCTCTCTCTCTCTCTCTCTCTCTCTCTCTCTCTCTCTCTCTCTCTCTCTCTCTCTCTCTCTCTCTCTCTCTCTCTGCCTCGCTCTCACTCCCCCTCTCCCAACCCCATTGTCCTGTGTCCTCGTTCTCTCCTCTGCCTGTGAGTGTGTATTGTGGGAGCGTATCCCGGACGTCCTGTTGGTGTGATCTTAGTGGGATTGTTGTTTTCCTCAGCAGCTTGGCTCCCAAGGTCTCGATCAAACATCCCGGTATACGCGGGGCATGAAGGAGGGGGAAGGACCATGACATTGTGGCTCTGTCCACACACAGTGAACTGTGCCCAATTTATGCTGTATATTCTGTTGGCCTGTGGTGCTCCGGTTCAGGGCCCATGACCGTGTTCGGTCTGGACTTTTGGCCAGGCAGCAGTGAGGGGCAGCCTCGACGGGGGCTAGAGGTCTAAATGAGGTTGATAGCCATCTGTTGGAGAGTCTGGACATTACAGGGGACTGCCACTGGGTCACTGACAGCTATACACACACACCATACGTGCAGATATACAGTGAGGGAAAAAAGTATTTGATCCCCTGCTTATTTTGTACGTTTACCCACTGACAAAGAAATGATCAGTCTATAATTTTAATGGTAGGTTTATTTGAACAGTGAGAGACAGAATAACAACAAAAAAATCTAGAAAAACACTTGTCAAAAATGTTATAAATTTATTTGCATTTTAATGAGGGAAATAAGTATTTGACCCCCTCTCAATCAGAAAGATTTCTGGCTCCCAGATGTCTTTTATACAGGTAACGAGCTGAGATTAGGAGCACACTCTTAAAGGGAGTGCTCCTAATCTCAGTTTGTTACCTGTATAAAAGACACCTGTCCACAGAAGCAATCAATCAATCAGATTCCAAACTCTCCACCATGGCCAAGACCAAAGACCTCTCCAAGGATGTCAGGGACAAGATTGTAGACCTACACAAGGCTGGAATGGGCTACAAGACCATCGCCAAGCAGCTTGGTGAGAAGGTGACAACAGTTGGTGCGATTATTCGCAAATTGAAGAAACACAAAAGAACTGTCAATCTCCCTCGGCCTGGGGCTCCATGCAAGATCTCACCTCGTGGAGTTGCAATGATCATGAGAACGGTGAGGAATCAGTCCAGAACTACACGGGAGGATCTTGTCAATGATCTCAAGGCAGCTGGGACCATATTCACCAAGAAACAATTGGTAACACACTACGCCGTGAAGGACTGAAATCCTGCAGCGCCAGCAAGGTCCCCCTGCTCAAGAAAGCACATATACATGCCCGTCTGAAGTTTGCCAATGAACATCTGAATGATTCAGAGGAGTACTGGGTGAAAGTGTTGTGGTCAGATGAGACCAAAATTGAGCTCTTTGGCATCAACTCAACTCGCCGTGTTTGGAGGAGGAGGAATGCTGCCTATGACCCCAAGAACACCATCCCCACTGTCAAACATGGAGGTGGAAACATTATGCTTTGGGGGTGTTTTTCTGCTAAGGGGACAGGACAACGTCACTGCATCAAAGGGACGATGGACGGGGCCATGTACCGTCAAATCTTGGGTGAGAACCTCCTTCCCTCAGCCAGGGCATTGAAAATGGGTTGTGGATGGGTATTCCAGCATTACAATGACCCAAAACACATGGCCAAAGCAACAAAGGAGCCCCAATAAGAAGCACATTAAGGTCCTGGTGTGGCCTAGCCAGTCTCCAGACCTTAATCCCATAGGAAATCTGTGGAGGGAGCTGAAGGTTCGAGTTGCCAAACGTCAGCCTCGAAACCTTAATGACTTGGAGAAGATCTGCAAAGAGGAGTGGGGCAAAATCCCTCCTGAGATGTGTGCAAACCTGGTGGCCAACTACAAGAAACGTCTGACCTCTGTGATTGCCAACAAGGGTTTTGCCACCAAGTACTAAGTCATGTTTTGCAGAGGGGTGAAATACTTATTTCCCTCATTAAAATGCAAATCAATGTATAACATTTTTGACATGCGTTTTTCTGGATTTTGTTGTTGTTATTCTGTCTCTCACTGTTCAAATAAACCTACCATTAAAATTATAGACTGATCATGTCTTTGTCAGTGGGCAAACGTACAAAATCAGCAGGGGATCCAATACTTTTTTCCCTCACTATATAAGGATACACACATGCACTCTGATAGTACAGTCATTAAGTAATTAACAGCTATAGACATTCTTTAGCATAGAACAACAAACACCGACTCATTTATATGGGT
Source organism: Coregonus clupeaformis (assembly GCF_020615455.1). Classification (NCBI taxonomy): domain Eukaryota; kingdom Metazoa; phylum Chordata; class Actinopteri; order Salmoniformes; family Salmonidae; genus Coregonus; species Coregonus clupeaformis. The sequence continues at coordinate 31,458,555 of NC_059219.1, read as the reverse complement.
GATAATAGACAGATAGTCTTCTAGAAATAGAGAGAGTGAGAGAGACCCCACTTCTCCCCCCTACTTCCTGTACCTCTGATAATCTGATCATGGGCCTCAAGTAAGAGGCCTCTCAGCAGCAGGGGGTGTACACAGGCACACACACACACACACACACACACACACACACACACACACACACACACACACACACACACACACACACACACAGTTACACACATGGCACATTTACTGGTAGTACTGCGAATGGGAAAAATGAAGTCAGCCTCCTCCTCAGAAACCACAGGGAAGACCAGTCGTCTCTCAGTGGTATCAGCAGTCTTTTATGGCTTTATGGTTTGTACTATTGTGAGAGAGACGCATTCTCCCTGCCTGGTGAAACCACACTGGGCTGTGTGGCCCAAATGGTGTTATAAAGGACAGATAATTAATAAAGGTTTTTGGAAGGAACTGTCATACAAGTGGGAGTGTGTAGGTGTGATTGAGTAAAGGAGGGAGAGAGATATGAGGAAGCTGTAACAGAGCATAAACACACTCATGTACACACACACACTGTAAATAGTTGAGTGAAAGGTACTGTGTCTAATCGTGCAAACCTCTCTTTTTAACAGACGAGAGGTTCACAGATATTCAGGGGTTTCTCTCAACCCCAAACAATCATTTCCTCCCTGATAGGAGGTGGATATGGAAGGGGGGATGTTAATGATGGAAAATGTCTGCTTAAGTGCCGTTTACTACACGTCAACATCTGGCTGCCACGTATTGGAAACTGTTAGAGGGCTTGACTCTGATTGGAGGGCACATTTACCAGTCTGACTGGGTTCTGTTGATCTCAGCAAACCTCTTCCGTTCTCTGTTACTGGGCAGTTGCAACATTACCTGAGTGTTGCTGGAACGTCAGACTGAGAGAGATGTGAATGTAATCACGCTGCCTCCTGCCGATAAATATTGATTTGGTTGTTAGCAGGCTAGCAGGCGGTTAGTTCTGGAAGTTAACCACATTTGGGCATTATTAGTGGCTGTGCGTTGGAGAGAGGGATAGAGAAGGGTGCTGGAGCATTTTTGGGTGGTGACAGCATGGTGCTGCTCAGCCTCAGACAGACTCACGGCTAATATTTACCTTCAGAGGGCCAAAGGAGCCAGCAAGGTGTGTGTGTGTGTGTGTGTGTCAGATACGTACGTGTCTGAACATATTGGTCCTTCCTTTGTTGTTGTCAACTTGTGTGAGTAAATTTGTTTCAGATAATAAATAAGTGTGTGTGTAAGACAAAGAGAGAGTTTGAGTGTTGCCCAGTTGCCCTTTCTTTTTCGGGTGAGTGCTCAGTTTAGTTCCGAGCCCCTGCTCTACCAACACACTTGGAGCACGGAGCAGCACATTGGTTTAGTCATTAGAGTGAGTAACAGCCCGTGGCAAAGCCGTCTGCAGTCTGCTGCCTTGAGACCAAGAACACCAAAGCAGGACTGTTAGGGTACCGAAGTGGAGACTAAGCCTGGTTCCAGATTTGCTTGTGTTGTCTTGTCAACTCCTATTGTCTGTGAAGATGAACATATGAGTTGGCAAGACATCACAAACAGTTCTGGGACCAGGCTATAATGACCACAGGAGAGTAATCTCAGCTAACCCAGAACTAAAGTCTTACGTAATTGGTCAGATGCTTGATTAAGTTCTAGGTCCATACGTATAACGAGGATTGGAACTGGAACGAAGAGCTCCACCCTCTCTCTCTGCAAGTTACAGGCATGTCTATGGGCCAAATGTCCCCTCACCTTCCAAAATTCAAAATATGCTAACACCTGCGAAATCATGATTGGTCCAAATCCCCATTTGAACTAATGCTGCTCATTACCTCACGCATCCTGTTGTATCATGACAGCTCAACGGTACCATTTATGTTTACGCCGTCTGTCTACGAAAGATTATCGAGAGAGCACAAACAGGTCTGGGACCAGGCTATATAGTGTAGACTCAGGGCTGTAGACTGCATGGAGGCCGTGAAGGAGTGAGTGAATCATGGTTTTAATTAAATGGAGGTTTTAGTCACCATGTCTCATTAAGTGGCTCTGAGAGGAACATTCAAAGTGCTGCACTGTGGCTAATGGGAAACATCTGAAACACACACACTCATTCCAAAGTCATGGGCATTAATATGGAGTTGGTTCCCCCTTTGCAGCTATAACAGCCTGCACTCTTCTGGGAAGGCTTTCCACTACATGTTGAAACATTGCTGTGGGGACTTGCTTCCATTCAGCCACGAGCATTAGTGAGGTTGGGCACTGATGTTGGGCGATTAGGCCTGGCTCGCAGTCGGCATTCCAATTCATCCCAAAAGTGTTTGATGGGATTGAGGTCAGGGCTCTGTGCAGGCCAGTCAAGTTCTTCCACACTGATCTCGACAAACCATTTCTGTATGGACCTAGCTTTGTGCACGGGAGCATTGTCATGCTGAAACAGGACTTCCCCAAACTGTTGCCACAAAGTTGGAAACACAGAATAATCTAGAATGTCATTGTATGCTGTAGCGTTAAGATTTCCCTTCACTGGAACTAAGGGGCCTAGCCCGAACCATGAAAAACAGCCCAAGACCATTATTCCTCCTCCACCAAACTTTACAGTTGGCACTATGCATTGGGGCAGGTAGTGTTCTCCTGGCATCCGCCAAACCCAGATTGGTCTGTCGGACTGCCAGATGGTGAAGCGTGATTCATCACTCCAGAGAACGCGTTTCCACTGCTCCACTGCTCTGAGTCCAATGGCAGCGAGCTTTACACCACTCCAGCAGACGCTTGGCATTGCACATGGTGATCTTATCTTAGGCTTGTGTGCGGCTGCTCGGCCATGGAAACCCATTTCATGAAGCTCTCGACGAACAGTTCTTGTGCTGACGTTGCTTCCAGAGGCAGTTTGGTAGTGAGTGTTGCAACCGAGGACAGACAATTTTTACGCACTACGCGCTTCAGCACTCGGCGGTCCCGTTCTGTGAGCTTGTGTGGCCTACCATTTCGCGGCTGAGCCGTTGTTGCTCCTAGACATCTCCACTTCACAATAACAGCACTTACAGTTGATTGGAGCAGCTCTAGCAGGGCAGAAATTTGACGAACTGACTTGTTGGAAAGGTGGCATCCTATGACAGTGCCATGTTGAAAGTCACTGAACTCTTCAGTAAGGCCATTCTACTGCCAATGTTTGTCTATGGAGATTGCATGGCTGTGTGCTCGATTTTATACACCTGTCAGCAACGGGTGTGGCTGAAATAGCCGAATCCACAAATTTGAAGGGGTGTCCACATACTTTTGTTATATATAGTGTATGTAACCTTTGTTTAAACTCCATTGTCTGTATTCTGTCTCTTAATGTTGTCTATCTCTAGCTGCACCATATCACCAAGTACCATTCTGAGAATGTGTAAATGTACTTGGTGAATAAAGTTGATTCTGATTCTGATCACACCTCGTCTGTCTGTATTCTCTGATTCTTTCATTCCCCTCCCTCTCCCTTCTCTCTCGCTCTCTCTCTCTCTCTCTCTCTCTCTCTCTCTCTCTCTCTCTCTCTCTCTCTCTCTCTCTGTCTAGCCTCTCTATCAGGCCTTGAGTGAGTGTGTTAGTGGGTGTGGTACGTTCCAGCCTGGTTGTTCTGCCGCTGCTGGTTTGGCAATGCCAGGGGGGACGGTGGGCACCAACACCAGCCTGTGAGCCCACACCATGGCGGGTTACCAGATGGCCGCTGGGCTGGGCAGCGTGGCGCGACTCAAAGACCCCTCTCATGCCCGTCCAGGAAAGGGGATGAGGGCTGGACACGTTGACATCGTAGAGGAACAAATAGAGCTCTCCTGACACACACATGTACATACACACACACATACACGTAATCCCATCTCCTCCCCAAATCAAAGTGCTGCCAGTCCAGTCCATGCTGTGGACATGGCGTCTGTGGTGTGAAGTCTGGTCAGGTTATACCAGGACACAGTCACTCTGTCTAGACCAGAGAGAGAGCAGGAGAGCGGGAAGAGGGAGGAGAGAAGGAAAGAGGGATCAGGAGAGAAGGAAAGAGGGATCAGGAGAGAAGGGAAGAGGGGTGGAATGGAAAGAGGGAGGATGACAGAGGAGAGGGAAGAGGAGTATAGGTGAGAGATGGAGGGGTGCAGTGAGAGATGAGTAAAAGGCTGGATTGGGAAGGGGACAGGGTATGAGGATTGAGATGTTGAGAAAAGAGGAGGAGGAAGAAGATGGAGGAGAAGGGATGAGGAGAGGGGATGACTGGAGAAGAGAAGCGAGAGAGGTAGATGAGACGTGGGGAAGGGAGTAGAGCTGTTGAGAGACTGCAGACTGCTGAGTTGTCCCTGATCCCTAACCCAGCATAATCTGCCAAGATTCAGAGAGCCAGAGCCCAGCCTACACAGTGACACAGCCACAAAGAGAAAGATGGAGAGAGAGATAGTCTGAGGAGGACATACATGGAGTGTACAAAACATGCTCTTTCCATGACATAGACTGACCAGGTGAATCCAGGTGATGCCTTATTGATGTCACCTGTTAAATCCACTTCAATCAGTGTAGATGAAGGGGAGGAGACAGGTTAAAGAAGGTTTTTTAAGCCTTGAGACAATTGAGACATGGATTGTGTATGAGGGTGAATGGGCAAGACAAAAGGTTTGAACGGGGTATGTAGTAGGTGGCAGGCGCACCGGTTTGAGTGTGTCAAGAACTGCAATGCTGCTGGGTTTTTCACGCTCAACAGTTTCCCGTGTGTATCAAGAATGGTCCACCACCCAAAGGAAATCCAGCCAACTTGACATAACTATGGGAAGCATTGGAGTCAACATGGGCCAGCATCCCTGTGGAACGCTTTTGACACCTTGTAGAGTTCATGCCCCGATGGATTGAGGCTGTTCTGAGGGAAAAGGGGGTGCAACTCAATATTAGCAAGGCGTTCCTAATGTTTTGTACACTGTGTACAACATCAGGCAGACGCACGGAGGGAGATTTTATATGTCCTTTAAAGTGGTAGCCTATGATAGTAACGGTCAGGTGAGTTATTACTCTCATTCTGCCTGTCTCTCCTTTAGTCTGAGTGTTTAAAGGCTGTTCTGAGAACAGCTGCTAACATTAACAAGGAGAACCTGAGAGTCATCTGTCACCATCCATCTGCGAGAATGTGTGTGTGTGTGTGTGTGCGTGCTTGCATGTGTGCGTGTTTGCGTGTGGATGTGTGTGTGAAGGTGACGTCTTTCACTGTTGGGGCTGATGAACCAGTGTTGTTGATTAAAATATATTTATGAAGGGCGGTTATCTGCTACCTGCAGATAGAGAGAGAGAGGAAAGGGGGATGAAATGAGTTTGATGGAGGAGGAGAGAAAGAGATGAGATGGAGAGAAAAACAGGTAGAAATGAAAGAGGGACAGTGAAAGAGAGAGATGGAGACAACAAAAGCTGTTACACTACCTCCTACTCCCAGCATGCTTCACAGTCAGGTAGGGCAGCGTAGCCATGGAAATGGTAGGGAGGCTGACGGTGGCTGGGTTACGCCCCCTTTGGCAGAGGGACCATCCAAGATGGCATCTAGTCTGTAGTTGGACTTAGGGCAGAGTGCTCATCAGCATAATCAACATTCAAGAACCTTTCCATATTCGCTTGGCTTCTCTGTCTTGCTCTTACATTTGCCCCCCCTCATCTTTCTCTCTCTCTCCATACAAGGTATTGATTTCCCATAATTCCCTGTGGCACATCATGGTAATGGGTGTCTATAGATCAAAGCGTGTGACGTCACAAAACACTTTTTAAAAGCATCTTTGTATTTCTCCACTGTCTTTTTCTGTTTTGCTCAGGGTTGACTGCCACACTCACACACACACACTACAGGACTATAATTTTCTCCCGCTGTCTATTTTAAGAGGACGCAGTCTTCGATTGGACACACACTCTATAATTTGGTGGTGCAATACTGGAGAACAGCAGGCATTATATGTAACTGACGTCACTCTGAGAGAAGGAGGGACAGACCATGTCCAAGGCAGACCAGACTATAGGTCAAAATGACTCAGTCACACAGTACTCCCCCGTTTATCTTCCTCAGGAGAATGGTATGTCCCAGAGCAGGTCAGAGAGTTTGGGTGTATGGAACAGCGGCAGCTGCTGATTGGCTGAATACCCGTGGCGCGAGGTGGTTGGAGTTGTCAACAAAGCAGCATGACAGAAATATGATGCCAAGTTTTCGAACTACTGGTAGTTTCTTTGAGAAGATCTGTGCATTTGAACAACAGCATAAATACACCTATTTCACTTTTGCATGTCAGAAACCAAATGGCTACTTGCTGCACATGCTTCCACTGTTTTGAACAGATTAGATTATACTATTTAGAATGAGCAGCCAGCTCACGAATGAACGAGTGCACCAGGGAGAACGGTCCTTACTAGTTACCACAGCTACACAGTCATAAAGCCCGCCTATTTCTACAACTTAAAATGTGATTTTAAACCTAAAACTATCCTTAACCCTAACATTAACCACACTGCTAACCTTATGCCTAACCCCTCACCTTAAATACATTTTACGATATAGCCAATTTTGGTGGTAACTAGTGGAAACCAGGGAGAACGCAACAAACATGCAATAAGTGAAAACACATAACCTTACTGGAGATAGCTAGCTAACATAAACTCACAAAGCATGATGCGCTAGTAACTTCATATTTCCGAGTTAGTCATATATAAAAAATACTTGAAATCGGTATGGGAGCTAACTAGCTAGCAAACTACCATCTAGCTATAACTAGCTGCTTATTAAAAGTAGATAACTGGTTAACTATTTCTCAATGTTTCAAAAAATTACTGTAACTGGGCTAAATAATTTTATCATGCTTTGTGACACACCCGTTTTATGCTGTTTTAGTTTACACAACATGCCGCCATGTCACCTACAGTAGAACCTAATGGGGAGAAACAAAATTAGCCATGCTTTTCTGTCCTACCAGATCCGCGATGAGAAGGTTTTAGCTAGTGTATCCCTCTGTCCTTTGACTCTTGTTGAATGTAGTTGTCCGGTTTATCAGGTCCCACGCTCCCATGACTGTTATTATTATTTATTTACAAGTTCATTACAATTTGCTTTCTGCTTTAGCGCTATCTGAACCTGATAGAGCAGGTCTAGTCTCATGTGCGGAAGTAAGCTGTCTGGCGCGAGAGACTCATTGGGACAGAGACTAGAGCAGACCCAGAAGTTCTGACTGAACGGACGCACATTTGAGCACCCCAGGACGGTCCATTTACTTTGTGCTGTTATAATTTCATATAATTCATTGGGGCAGTTCTACATCATAGCAAAAAGCTGGCACATCAATCCAAGCAATGTTCGCAATGTTCTATGCGCCCACGGAGGTGGAGCTGCTGCTGCTGGCAGTCACTGAGGGGCAGAGTAGTGAGTAACTGAACAGCTTGTTTTGAATAATATATTTTTCTAAACAGGAAAATGTACACATTTACTAGACTTTTATGAGCATTTAAAACATAACCCATGAGTTATATTACATATATATATATATTTATAATTTGTTGGGGACCAATCACAAGTGGGGCACCGACCTTAACGCCCTAATGGGCAGGCCGCCGCTGGTATGGAAGTAAGTTACTGTAAGTTGGATAAGAGTGTCTGCTAAAATACTAGAATATAGGCTGTAGTTACACTCAAGTAACTCAGTTTGCAAGTAACTCAAGTAGGCCTAACTTAGTTTGCTGAGTTGGGAATTTTTAGGAAAGCTTGGGAATCGTGGCCTGTTTTTGGGGCATTTGTTTAGAGACAGGAACTCTGGTTGGGAATGTTGACTGACTCTATCCAGCGTTTGTGTCCTCTCCTCTCATCTTTTTATTCCTGGAGCGTTGTGACTGGCTGGGTGTGGACAGGAAACTACAGATGAAACAATGGCCAGACTGAATAATACCAGACATTTAGAAGCATGCCCACTAGCCTAATCAGGAACACATGTGCTTTCCGTTTCTACCTTCTATCTTTAAACACTGAGTGTACCAAACATAAAAAACACGGACACCTTCCTAATGTTGAGTTGCCCTCCGAACAGCCTCAATTCGTCGGGTGATGATTCTACAAGGTGTCAAAAGCATTCTACAGGGATGCTGGCCCATGTTGACTCCAATGCTTCCCACAGTTGTGTCAAGTTGGCTGGATGTCCTTTGGGTGGTGGACCATTCTTGATACACATGGGAAACTGTTGAGCATGAAAAACACAGCAGCTTTGCAGTTCTTGACACAAACCGCTGCGCCTGGCACCTACTACCATACCCCGTTCAAAGGCACTTAAATATTTTGTCTTGCCCATTCACTCTCTGAATGGCACACATACACAATGTTTCAATTGTCTCAAGGCTTAAAAATCCTTCTTAAAAATGGTCTCCTCCCCTTCATCTACACTGATTGAAGTGGATTTAACAAGTGACATCAATAAAGGATCACAGCTTTCACCTGGATTCACCTGGTCAGTCTTTGTCATGGAGAGAGCAGGTGTTCATAATGTTTTGTACATTCAGTGTATCTTCTCTGTGTGCGTTGTGCGTGCGTTCGTGTGTGTATGCCTGTGTGTGTTTGCAAGTGCCTATAGGGCTGATGTTCATATTTGACGGACGGTGTGGGGGACAGGTGTTGTCTTAAAGTAGTGAGCTCATCTTTCCCTGGCAGCATGGCTAGGTGTTAAGTGCTAATTTAACACTGGGGTCAGATTGCTCCTCGCTGTGTGTCACTCCTTCTTCCAAGACAATCAAAATAAATGTGATGACATTTAGACATCTGCTGAGAGGAAAGGCCTCTAGAACTAATACCCTTTTATTCTTTAGTGCACATATTTTCGAGTTTGCAAGAAAGCGAGGGAGGGAAGCGTAAAAAGAAATATAAAAGGACAGTGGGAGGGAGAAATAACGTGTGTTATGAGGAATTTATTTTCTACAAATGAAAACTGGGACCAAAGTGTTTGCCAGAGCTCTTCTGAGGGAACAAGACATTCAGGAAGTTAATGGTGCGGGAAATGATAGCACACTGCTGCATGCTAAGAACAGTTTCTGATAGGGAACACAGTGTGTATGTTACACCCATTACATAGCCCTCTGTAGCTCAGCTGGTAGAGCACGGCGCTTGGAACGCCAAGGTAGTGGGTTCGATCCCCGGGACCACCCATACACAAAAATGTATGCACGCATGACTGTAAGTCGCTTTGGATAAAAGCGTCTGCTAAATGGCATATTATAGCCAAGGCTGCAATGTTACTGGGATTTCTCCTCCCACTAAATGAAATCTAGTGCTGAGTCAGACTTCTTGCCTCCCTTCTCAGACATACAGAGAGAGACACTCACACACACAAATACACGTGCACACACACACACACACACTCAATAAAGTTTATTGAAAGAGTCAAAGTTTATTGAATTGAACATGCATGGACAGTCACACATACACACATACATCCCTCACTGTGTATCCTTAAAACAGAGAAGAGGAAAGCGCTGTCCTATGCTGACTGTAGGCCAGTTGACTGTCTCTTTGTGATGAGGGTTTGTATAATTACACCCCACAGAATAGCCACCATCATGTTCACACTACAGACACAGCGCACTCATAATTGAAGGAGCGTCCTAGCCACAACATTATCCTAACGTTATCCTATCATTTTTTCCCCCAATCAATCTGTCTTGATTTGATTTCTTTCCATGCATAACCTGCATTTACCACCTATTCCTCTCTGATTTGAGCTAGACGGCTTGCAAGCGCACACAGTAATCAAGAGGTACGTGCGCTCAAGCATATCCAAACACACGAGCACACACACACACAGACACACACACACACACACGTCTGCCTCTGTCTGTGGGAAAATCTGCTCTGACTGACTGAGTCAGATATCCCTTTGTTCTATACAATAGAGTAGTGGATCAAGCTAACCCCTTGTAAGCTAACGGAGTTAGCGTTGCCTTTTAGGTAGATTAGCATCAGTGGCCTCCGTAGAAAAGAAGCAGCCAATTAATTTCTGGTCTCTGACACGCTAGAAGTGAATCCCATTTCAATTCCTGTCAATTCCGGATTTGACATGGATCTCTCTCCATAGGAGTCCAGTTCAATTCATAGCTATGCCTGGATTTTAAATGGAATTAACCCAACTGTGTTTCAGTCTGGTTTCTGCATATAGCAATAACAATGGAGTTGACTAAGGCAGAAACAGACTGGAGCTAAGACTGTTCTTGAGTCTGTGGGTTTGTGTTGGTCTCCTGGGTTTATAGGAAGAACAGCCTCAGGGTATCTGTTTGGGATGAGTTCCTTAAACCTGTTTTTCCACTATCTTTTGGGCTGTTTATCTCTCTCTCTCTCTCTCTCTCTCTCTCTCTCTCTCTCTCTCTCTCTCTCTCTCTCTCTCTCTCTCTCTCTCTCTCTCTCTCTGTCTCTGTCTCTGTCTCTGTCTCTGTCTCTCTCTCTCTCTCTCTCTCTCTCTCTCTCTCTCTCTCTCTCTCTCTCTCTCTCTCTCTCTCTCGTCTCTGTCTCTGTCTCTGTCTCTGTCTCTGTCTCTCGCTCTGTCTCTGTCTCTGTCTCTCTCTCTCTCTCTCTCTCTCTCTCTCTCTCTCTCTCTCTCTCTCTCTCTCTCTCTCTCTCTCTCTCTCTCTCTCTCTCTCTCTCTCTCTCTCTCTCTCTCTCTCTCTCTCTCTCTCTCTCTCTCTCTCTCTCTCTCTCTCTCTCTCTCTCTCTCTATCTGTAAATGACATTTCTGTCCAGACTTAATGGGAAAGTTTTATAGTCTAATTTTCTCCCAATATTATTTTTGCTCACTATTTTGTCCCTCCCTCCAGTTTTGTTCTCTCAAAGTAATTTATACTTTGCCTCTTTGTATGGATTTTCCTATCCTCCCTTCCCTTATCTATATTTTTCTCTTTCATCACCCTCTCTCCCTCCATCCTTCTCCTCCCTCTCCAGGGTGCAGCTCAGACAATTAGGGGTTTGTGCCCTTGCAGTGTCCCAGCGAGGGCAGCTCTGCTCTGGGGAAGGAGCCAGCTCAACCCCCATGGAGCCACAGCCTCTGGAGCTATATATAGTGCTGGGTCTCATACGCATGCACGCACGCACGCATAGAGAGAGAGAAGAGAGAGAGAGAAGAGAGAGAGAGAGAGAGAGAGAGAGAGAGAGAGAAATGATAGGGAGTGGAGAGAGACTTATACAGTATGTGGGTACAAAGAAAGACGAGAGAGAGGAATAGAGAAGCCAAGAGGGAAAAGGAATGATGCAGAACAGACAGAAAGAAAAATCCCCCAGCCCTCAAGTCAGTGTTATATGACATTGGAGTGACATTAAGTGCTGTCAGTGTGAAATGCCTTTGCTCCAGAGCTGTGTAGATCAGCTGTGTAGCTTCTGACATCAGAGAATGTCTGGAGCTTCTCAACCTGTGTCTCTCTCTCTCTCACACACACACTCTCTTCCACGCTGTCAAAATGTCATCTGCTGTTTTACTCTTCCGTTTTTGCTGACTCTCCTCCTCTCTCTCTCTCTCTCTCTCTGTCTCTCTCTGTCTCTCTCTGTCTCTCTCTCTCTCTCTCTCTCTCTGTCTCTCTCTCTCTCTCTCTCTCTGTCTCTCTCTCTCTCTCTCTCTCTCTCTCTCTATGTCTCTCTCTCTCTCTCTCTCTCTCTCTCTCTCTCTCTCTCTCTCTCTCTCTCTCTCTGTCTCTCTCTCTCTGTCTCTCTCTCTCTCTCTCTCTCTCTCTCTCTCTCTCTCTCTCCTGAAAGACTCACTGCAGCACATACAGTAACAGTGACATAGTTCGAAGGCGTTACGTCAACAGCTCGTTAACACTGGTGACGTTGACACCAGGATCACGCTAGGGATCCCACGAAGAGCACTTAGTAAACAAACCTAGAGTATCATTCTGGTTCCCGTCAGACTGGTTTTATGTCATATGCTACTTGATACTCTACAGTATATCCAGTGGAAATGGCCTACATAGTTCTATTAAACACAACTCCCACTAACAGAACGTACAGTCGGCCTACAGTATGGTCCCTCCTCAACATAATCTCTGTCATGGCTCAGATGTTTTGGATCCATTTCATCTGTTCATTTGGTTCCATCTCTATCCTGATGTTTGTTTTGGTTTGATTATGGTCATTGTTCATCTGATCGGACGTTTTGAGTCATTGATCTGACTGAGCATCAGTCTGGTTTTGGTGCAGGTTGTAACCATGGACAGAATTAGTTTAGGTCAGTGGTTGTGGTTGTGACTTTGTTGTTCTGGTGTTGTGGGGATGTTGTGTTGTGGTTTTGACCCCCTGTCTGCCAGATGGTATCTCAGTCCTCTTAAGCCCCAAAGCATCATGTGTAGCCAGCTGAGACACTGGCATCTCCACAGGGGGCTGGTAAACACAGCAGCACTACTACTGTCCAGTAACAACACTGTGTGTGTGTGTGTGTGTGTGTGTGTGTGTGTGTGTGTGTGTGTGTGTGTGTGTGTGTGTGTGTGTGTGTGTGTGCTTATCTATGAAAAGAGGGAGACCACCAAGCTGTTGCCATAGTAACTGTTGAGTTTATCCTTTGTATTGGGAGCTGGCTGCAGTCTATTAACTCTGCTGTTTATTTAATTAACACACTACTCAATGTGTCTAATGAGCCACATTAAGGAGACAGAGGTGGGGATAGGAAGAGGTCAGGGACTCATCTTCTGTCTAGTCAGGACGAACAGATCAGAGGATTGTCAGTAGAGTGTGCTAGTCATAGTCAGTCTCACAGTCCCAGTAGAAGGGGGAGGTAGTCATTGTATTGGTCAGGGGTCAATTGAAGCCTTGCTCCACAACTTCAGAAAATGATCAGGTTAATATGTATTGATTATCTTTGATGGAGCCAGGACACAGCCTAATAATGCCCATTTAGTCCTGCCAGTACTCATGAGACAGTATATAACAGTGTGTTGTGATTTATTACCACTTCAATGCATTGATTATGGACATGACGTTGACAGGCTAGGTGCAGTGCAGGGATCTAGTGAGCTTACATTCCTCAGTGATATTTCACAGGTGTCCTCTCTTTGCCTGTAGGACCCATCGGGCACGCTAAGGGCAGCTCTGTCATCGTGTCTGGATAATTTTTTTTGGCAGAAGAACAAAAACAGCCAATTAATTACACCGCTGGAGCACTATACAAGACCTAGTACCTGTTATGGCAATACCTTACTGAGGCCTCTATACTCCATCTCCTTATCGCTCTCTTTCACTCTCTCTATTTCTCTCTCTCTATTTGTCCCCTCATTAGCTGAAGACAGCGGGTGGTGACAAAGCTAGTCGACCATTAAAATACTTTCCATGTTTTCCTGCATTGACCTCGCTTTGTGGTTTAAAGATGTGTGTGTGTGTGTGTGCGTGTCTCTGTGTGTCCAGCTGCTTGGTTTAAAGACGTGTCCCGTAGGCTGTGTTTCTGCTCCTGCTGAGACTGGGGCTTTGACCAGACCCCCTGACTGGTGGGATGCTGTCTTTAAATGCAACTTTAATCAGACAGTCACAGAGGGAGTGTGTGTGTGTGTATGTTAGCGTCAATTTAAGAGGCCCCAATCTCCTTTGGCTGGTTCACAGTAACAGCAGAGATTTGAGTTAATCTCTAGACTTCCTGTAACACAGATCAAACCAGAAGGACCAGATCCAGAACTAAACCAGACAAGAATAAATCCAAAGCAGACTAAATTAACACTAGAGCGAGAAAACAGAACAGAAATCCTTCCTGGAAGCATTCTTTGACAAACATGGCCATGAGAGAAATATGTGTGTGTGTGTGTGTGTTATCATTAAATCCCTGTGTCCCAGTGGGAGTGTGAGACAGGAGGCAGTGCAGGGCGAACCGAGGGTTGAGGGTTGCAGGGAAGCGTGCTGAGATCAGGAACGACAGGGACCCATGAGGCACACAGGATTAGAGAGAGAGAGAGAGAGAGAGAGAGAGAGAGAGAGAGAGAGAGAGAGAGAGAGAGAGAGAGAGAGAGAGAGAGAGAGAGAGAGAGAGAGAGAGAGAGAGAGAGAGAGAGAGAGAGAGAGAGAGAGAGAGAGAGAGAGAGAGAGAGAGAGAGAGAGAGAGAGAGAGAGAGAGAGAGAGAGAGAGAGAGAGCGAGAGCGAGCAAGTGAAATAGGAAAATGTAAGAGCTAGAGGGCATGTCTATTCATTCGAGAAATAGTTGTGTATGTATGCTTTTGCGTGCGCGTGTGTGTTTGCCATTGACTCCTACTGTGACAACGCCAGCTCCAGCTGTGAACGGTGAGTGACACTTTGACCTCACGTGACCCCTCACAGCTTGACCCCTGACCTTTAGTCTGCAGTACGGAGAATTAGAGTGAGTGTCACTTCCTCATTTCCTATGTGTCAGAGGTCACATCGTCTGGTGGTGAGTGTGTAAAAACAGGGAATTCTGAGTCTGTGAGGAGCCTGTGAGGATTTTGGTGGGAGAGCACAGGGACTCAGGGAGAGTAGTCTGTTTGTTCTATAAACAATCAATCACTCTGAAGTAGCTAGTGAAAACAGGGACTAGATCTGTGGTGGGTTAGATGAATTGCAGGCTGTTGACACAGCCCCCTCCTATAGTTTTACCCCCCTTCCCCTCCCCCCAGATGACAGACGAGTAGACCTCACACAGACTGACAGCCAGAATTTTGTACATCTCAATTGTTAAATTGCTTAAATAGGTCTGTCTCATTAGTATCTTATTAATCATTTTAGGCAATGCTGGAATGATTTCATTGTTTTGCTTACTTTGTGTATTATAATTAGCTCATGTGCTTTTCTCAACGAGGAGGGGAGACTATAATGTTGTTGGGTCTGTAACCATGTTTGCCAGTGAAAGTTCAGTAATAGACCCATGTAATTCCAGTTGATATTTGAGAGGGTTGTTTTGTTTGCGCAATGCGCTGTCTGTGCGTCGGTATATTGTCTATAAAAGTGGATCCTCGTGATTGTATTTCCCTTCCTTTTTAGAACACGTAGGCCTACTAAAATAATACAATGTTGTGTAGTGGCTTTGTTGGTATGCATCTAAAACAATTGGTTAAGTTTGCCCCACCAAGATTGACATGTTAAAATCACCAGTGGTGTGTAGTCGTTTCAAAGACATAGATACTCACTGTCTTACCCACCTCCTTTCCTATTCAACTGAACTGTAAAGGAGGTCATGGTGTGTTTGTGTATTATGCTGCTAATTGTTATCTAAAAAGGTGTTGTAATCCTCTCTCTAGCTGGCTAACAGAGTCAGATCTGGGACATTGACTAGGAAAACATAGCACCTTTTATAAGTCAGTTGACTGTGTGGGTGGATATCTTACAATTTTTACCGATCTGCGTGCCAGTTATGATTTTTGTATGCACATTTTCGTGGAACAGTTTCATTTATTTAAATAGTCTTCCTATCTCAAAATCATTGTCATGTGATTAATAAAAATGATATCTAAAACTAAATGAAAAGTATACAAATCTAAAAGTAACTTCTATTGCCATTGCCAACTATGTAAAAATAGCCTACATAAAGCCAACAAATTAAAACATTGCAGCCTGAAGGTAGAAAACATCCTGATAAAAATAAATCACATTGGCTATGCATGGCCTATTTCAAGGAACTTGAAATATTGTATCAACTATCAACTTGGTCCAGCCCAAAGCTTTCACTAACAAACTTGCAACATTGTATAAAGTATTCTGGACCCACAGAGTTTCCCATGCCAGTGAGCTCCGGACAGACACAACTGTAGGCTATTTGCGCAAGGGATAAGAAGAAATCAGGTAGGCCTATTTTATGATGTTTCCACTGGATCAGAGCATGGCATTTTTTTCCCTTTTCAGGTGGAGTGGTTATCGAAAGGGAGAGAGCTGGAAAGATTTTTCAAATAGGCTACCTTGAGGAACTATTGTCATTCTCAATGGATGTAAAAACAGACTTTGTTTACTTGCTATTTTGAGGTGAAGAAAAAATTGCTTTGAGAAGCTCCACAGCTCATTATTGGTGGTGAGTTAAGACAATCAGAAATACTATCAGATCCCCAAATGGGCACATTTATAAGCCTACATTTGCGCGCAGGCCAGGTAGCCTTGGCCTACTTCTATGAGTAATCAGGTGCGCGTCCTTACA
Organism: Coregonus clupeaformis; assembly: GCF_020615455.1. Classification (NCBI taxonomy): domain Eukaryota; kingdom Metazoa; phylum Chordata; class Actinopteri; order Salmoniformes; family Salmonidae; genus Coregonus; species Coregonus clupeaformis. The sequence goes on along the minus strand of NC_059219.1, from coordinate 31,442,433 downwards.
AAACACAATGACTAAATTGACAAAACTCGTTATTGGAATGAAGTAAACCAAAACTTGTTTCTCACAAGTGTAGCCTAGGTTGTGCGCTCTGCAAACAACGTGTCCACTCCAACAATGACAACTGTAAAATACTGTAATGATAATAATATATTGAATGCATTAACAGAAGCTATGGTAACCAAATAAACATTGTAGATTAAAAATGAGGGGAAATAACGGTAAATGCAGTACTGTTGAGCCACCCCCGTAGTCAATCAAGATGTGCCATAAAAATAAATGTTTTTTGCAACTGGCTGACAAAAAAAATCCCAGTTGACCAACAGCCTATCGACCAAACAATCAACCAGTCGACTAAATGGGGTCAGCCCTAGTGACCTCTTACCCCATCCTTTAAGCTTCCATCACAGTATTACTGGAACACAGCTGGAGGGAACATTCAGGACTAACACACACACACAGAGTGACTGCATGCGTGATGGAGCGTGTGGTTCTTCCCTGTGGTCTTTTGAGCACAGCCCTTCCACCCTGATTGCAGAATGAGGTGTTTTTTGAGACACCCATCCTGTTGACCACTGCCGGGCACGGGAGGGTGATTATTGGGGGTCCAGAAGAGGAGGAATGGAGGTAGGCTAAGAAGGCTAATGTGTTGTGAGCGCTTTGGTGCATACTGCAATGGCTGCTATGCATCACCTTACGAATGATCTATGGTTCATATCCTTGTCTATCTGTCTGTCTCTTCATCTGCACCTCTCTCTCTCTCTCTCTCTCTCTCTCTGATTAGTCTACCCTCTGTTCACTCATATTCATGTTCATGACTGCAAGGGTTACAGACAAGGCAGCACAGGAGGTGTGTGTGTTTGACACTCCCAGGGGTGTCACACTGAGAGGTTCAGTGGGTTCATCCCTTCTGCTGTCTGTGTCCATATCTTCCCCCTCCCTTCCCTCCCTTCCTCACTTCTCCCTTTCTCACTCCATCTCTCTCTTTTTTCCTTTACTATGAATCTCCCACTGGTCCCGTAGGTTCACCTCCTCTGGGCTTGTGGTTTGTGATTCACGTCTGTCTGCTGTAGTTTGTCCATCTCTCTGTGTGACTGTCTAACCATGCTTGACTGCCTCTGACCATATCTGACCATGCTTGACCGCCTCTGACTGTGTGACTGACCACTGTCTCTTAGTCAGAGGCCAAATATGGGTTTACAACATGCTCCTCTGTTTAGTCATCCATCCTGTTTCTCTGTGTGTGTGTGTGTTTGTCTATGTTATCTGTATCTCCACTTAAAAATCATAAAGAACTAAACAGACTTCTCCATAGCTAAGAGTTTCTGCACTGATGTGTTGCTTGGCAACCAACCAACAAATTATCTTCTCTTGTTGATAGTAAGACAGATGGACCAATAATGACACTGAGTCAGATTACCATTTAGTGACCAGCTGTGGTCATGTTCCCCATTTCCAGTTTTCTGGAGGAAAATTCACTCACGTTGGCAAGCACTAGCCTCTTCGCCCGACCATATTGCTTCGTTCCGAGAGGCCTGTTGCCTGGAGCGAAGAGGCTAGCAAGCACCTCGATACAACATCGTTGCACTGGTCATTCGCAACGGCTTGACATCCAGATGGTGACTAATACTACAAGTTATTTCTCCATCGCCCATCGAACTAAACATAACTCTCTTTTACACAATTTAACTAGCACCATGTTGATGCTGTTGTCAGCTAGCCAGCATAAACTAGCTAGCTGGGAAGGGCTCATCAGGACGACTGACTGAACCGAATCCATTCGTCTCCACTTGACTCTCAGGTGTGCAACATACATCATCAATTTGGGCACCAGGCGTGTCTGTAAAGCCTCTCCTGGGGATGAGGATTTTAGGACCAGGGGATCATTTAACCCCTTATCCACCACCTTGACTCTTTCTGAGCTTCATAAATCATCTACTTATAACGACCCCTCAACCTTTCCCCGATGATCACACAGCAGTCTAAATGACCTTCGACCTACTCAAAGACCTATACTCAAAGCTAACACGGCCAATAGACCACACACAGAGAGAAAACTAGAGACAAACTAACCCACTCAACTGTCCAGTTAGTATTCTGATTATTGCATTATATCATGAAGCTGTAGGCGTGGATCAGAAAACCAGTCAGTATCTGGTGTGACCACCATTTGCCTTATGTAGCAACACATTTCCTTCGCATAGAGTTGATCAGGCTGTTGATTGCGGACTGCGGATTGTTGTCCCACTAATCTTCAATGACTGTGCGAAGTTGGATATTGGCGGGAAATGGAACATGCTGTCATACACGTTGATCCAGAGCATCAAACATGCTCAATGGGTGACATGTCTGGTGAGTATGCAAGCCATGGAAGAACTGGGACATTTTCAGCTTCCAGGAATTGTTTACAGATCCTTGCGACCTGGGGCTGTGCATTATCATGCTGAAACATGAGGTGATGGTGGCGGATGAATTGCACGACAATGGGCCTCAGGATCTCGTCACGGTATCTCTGTGCATTCAAATTGCCATCGATAAAATGCAATCGTGTTCGTTGCCCGTAGCTTATGCCTGCCCATACCATAACCCCACCACCACCATGGGGCACTCTGTTCCCAACATTGACACCAGCAAACCGCTCGCCCACACGACGCCATACACGCTGTCTGCCATCTGCCCGGTACAGTTGAAACCGGGATTCATCCATAAAGAGCATACTTCTCCAGCGTGCCAGTGGCCATCAAAGGTGAGCAGTTGCCCACTGAAGTCGGTTACGACGCTGAACTGCAGTCAGGTCAAATCCCTGGTGAGGACGACGAGCACGCAGATGAGCTTCCCTGAGACGGTTATTTGGTTGTGCAAACCCACAGTTTCATCAGTTGTCCGGGTGGCTCCTCTCAGACCAGAAGAAGCCAGATGTGGAGGTCCTGGGCTGGCGTGGTTACACGTGGTCTGCGGTTGTGAGGCCGGTTGGATGTACTGCCAAATTCTCTAAAACGACGTTGGAGGTGGCTTATGGTAGAGAAATGAACATTAATTGCACGCTCCCTCAACTTGAGACATCTGTTGCATTGTGCACATTAAAAAGTGGCCTTTTATTGTCCCCAGCATAAGGTGCACCTGTGTAATGATCATGCTGTTTAATCAGCTTCTTGATATGCCACACCTGTCAGGTGGATGGATTATCTTGGCAAAGGATAAATGATCACTGACAGGGATGTAAACACATTTGTGACCAACATTTGAGAGAAATCAGCTTTTTGTGCGTGTGGGACATTTCCGGGATCTTTTATTTCAGCTCATGAAACATGGGAACAACACTTTACATGTTGCGTTTATATTTTTGTTCAGTGTAGTTTAAAGAGCCATAATAGCTACAGTGTGGTCTTATATGTACTGTGAAGTGCGATCGTTCTCTCTGCTCCTGGACTCAATCGTTTTCAACTTTTGTTCCTCCTCTTTCATCATCTCCTCTCTCATGAGACACATTCCTTATTTTCTGCAATTATTAATTAATTAATTAATAACAGAATTATATTTCTATTGGGGATGTTAATACATTACATCAAGCCATTTCTTTCCACCCCTAACTATAACATAACGTGTGTGTGTAGACACTCACATACACACACTTTCAGTCTCTACCAAACTGATGGTTGTTCCCATGCCACAATGAGGGTGTGTTTTATGTTCACGTTAGTAATTAAAGGCCCACAGCTAAATGAATAAGGAGGAGAAAAGAGCAGCCAATCATATCAACTGCTCTGATTGGGTTCAGCTAGCCTTTCCCTGTGGACGCGCGCGCACACACACACACACACACACACACACACACGCGCTACATAAATCCAATTATTAACAGACTTGCGTCCCTCACCTATGCACCAACTCACACGCATTACCCTCCGACACACATTTGACAGGCGCTTATCAGGCTTTTGTTTAATAAAGTTGCACTAACATCTGTCTTCTGTGCTCCTGCTCTAATTCTGCTGTTCATCTGAATCCTAATTAAGCTTCAGCACTTCAGCTCTGAGCATGAGAGATAGAACACACACATTTAAATACACACACAGACAAGACACTCACAGGAGATATGAAAAGTCTGCGGGAGCTCTGTCTGCCGCTAGACATAATCAAACCTACAGAGGGATCACTCTGTGTGTGTGTGTGTGTGTGTGTGTGTGCATACATGTGCACGTACATGTACACATCAGTGACTGTGTGTGCTCATGCACTTTAGTGTGTGTGTGAGTTACAGTGGCAAGTGAATTGATGCTCTCTGTGTGTAGGTAAGATTAGCAGCAGATTAATCCTCCAGTATCCCATAATCCCTTGCTGATAGATGGCTGCAGATGTTGTGTGATTACAGACCTGCTGAGCTTGTGCAGAACGGACTACAGTATGTAATCAAACCCGCAGTATGTAATCAAACTCACAGTGAATATAGTGCTTGTCAACATACACTCCAGCCACTCCTTCAATGACGGTTTTACATGACATATTTATGCCAACTTTTGATCTGATTTAGTATTTTTTTATTCTGGGCTCACTGTTGTGTGTCGCTGTATTTTCTGCTTGGTTTGTGATGCTGACTTCTTAGAATCCTTTGCATGTCAGAAGCTGTTATGGGTGGGATTTGGGAGGGAGGCTGGCTCTGTTGTATCTTTGATCTGAAAGCAAAGGGAGAGTCACTAGAGAATCTGCCCAACAGTAGTTCACAGAGGAGAGTGGAAACACCAAATGCCCTTTTTAACCCTTTGAGGTGGATGGAGTTGGTAGAACATTTTCACTGATTCACAAAGAGTGGCTGAATTAATAGGCCTGTAAAATTCCAGAATAACATCCACAAAAACTCACACCGTAAATTGTTTATATCACTTAATTGAGCAACAACATTTGGTTCGGTAGATCGAGGAAGAGGAGGAGGAGGAGGGATATTAGTTCTCCTGGTGTATGAGAGCTGGGGCTGATGGAATATGAAAGGTGGTGTGTGTTACGCTTGGAGTGTGTGTGTTTGCATGTTTGTGGAACACACAGACGCTCTCACAAATTCTGGGTACAGGCTGGCCACACTGGTATTTAAATTGGCACCCTTACCACTCTGTGCATTAACGAGAGAGAGAGAGAGAGACAGAGATCAGTGTATTAACACACACCAGACTTAGACAGGATTAGTAGCAGATTAAATAGAGCGTGTTTGTGTGTGTACCTGGAGGCACTGAAGCAAAACCGGTAGATCAGGTGTGTGTGGTGGTATGTAAGCTACTTGTGTATGTGGGAAATAGGATGAACTGTTTGGAGATTTAAATGCTCAGCGAGAGTAGCTTTGCTCTCTCTCTCTCTCTCTTTCTCTCTCTCTCTCTCTCTCTCTCTCTGTCTGGCTGGCTGTCTCTGTCTCTGTCTCTGTCTCTGTCTCTGTCTCTGTCTCTCTCTCACTCATCATCTTACTGTCTGTACATATTAGGCCTACAGCCCATAGATGCAGTAGAGGAGAAATGAGAATGAGTGAGTGAGTGGAAGAGTTGAATCTGTTGCTGTTAGCACCCGGCACAGAGGACGCTTTCATACAGATATATGTTGGCATCCATCGTCATTAGCCACAGGCCTGCCGGCAGAGTCAGATGCATTTTCGGAATGGATTTCTGACCCAGTACTGCCATTTCCAGTAGGGGAGAGTAATCACTCCCAGATATCATGGATGAATCCTCATTACTGTTCTGTTCTCTCTCGAACACTGTCTCTGCTGCATTCAGTGTGTGTGTGTATTCTCCTGAAAGAGCAGTAATTGCTTGTGTATATGATGCACACAGTAGGGAGCGGGAATTAACTGCATTATTAAGAAGCTGCTTTCACAGCCAGGTGACAGGTCACCCATCACACTGAGGTGTGCTGTGTGTATGTATGTGTATAGCGGCATTTCTTCCCCCTCTCCTACTGAAAGTAAGGTATAAATGGATAGTCTGCAGTGGTTCGTTACACGAACAAGCACTCCGCTCTCCTCCATTCCCCAGGTGACAGAAATGGCTGGGATTTGTCCACAACACGCAGCACAAACAGGAAACGATGCACTGGTTTAGATACAAAGATACAGGAAGTGGGTTTGTCTGCGGTTGGCTTACTCCCCCCCCCTCTCTCTCACTCTGCAGACGTTGTTGATCATCTTTGTCCTGATTTCCTACAGTGACGTCTTTGTCCTACAGTCATATGGCATTACATATACAGTCCTTTTAGATCAGTGAGGATGATGAAACATAGAACAGAGAAAAGTAAGGCTCTCAAATGTATTGTTGTTCACCCACACCCACTCTTCGGTTCAATCTCATGTAGTTATTCAGTGGGCTCTTTCATCTAGTAATTTGAGAGGTATTGTCTGGCTGCTTTTTTGTGTGGGCTGTTGGTTGTGTGTATAGGGACCTGGCCTTGTAGTTTAGCTGTGTCAGTGCCCTTGGCCCCTACAGAATATAGCTTTATGGTAATTTATTCTATGTGAATGCTGTTGTAGTTAACATTATTAGGCCCACTCTCTTATTGGTTGTTGTTCCTGTTGTTCCAGTGTGATTGGTCATTGTTAACGGTCCTCTCTCTGTCCTCTCTAACAGTCATGCGGAGGAACCCATTTACGGCGGACGTGTGCTGTAGGAAAGGCTCCCGCAACGCACTACAGGAACTCTACAACCCCACACAGGTAGGAACCTGTGTCTCTTTCTCTTCCTCCCCCTAACTCTCTCTCTCTCTGTAAATATAGACCCCGCTGTTTTAGGCCTGACTCAGAGAGACATTTGAAAGGTCGTGACCCTGGCTGTTTTTAGCCTTGTCCTCCCTTTCCCTTCAAACAGTGTGTGTGTGTGTGTGTGTGTGTGTGTCACACTAAGCCTGGGTCCATGCTCCATTGAAACCTACATTCTGTTACCGTGGCGATAGTCCCCTTCCGGAGGATGGCTTTATTCAGCGTAACGGTCGATTGCATAGTTAGTATTACATATTTCACTTCTCGTAACTCTTTTTCAGAGCACTGCATTCTCCCTTCAAGTACAGTAAGCTCTGCTTACATTGCTGCAACTTACTGTAACCACAAAACATATGGTGAAGTAAAATATATATTGTGGGGGAGAGGAATGAATGGTGTGCCTAAGGTGTTTTGAGCCGAGTTCGTTGAAGATTCCTTGCTGCGTTTGCTTGTTAGGCTACTGTGGTTCTCTCTGTATTTTTGCAGCTGCAGAAATGGCTATGTATCCAATAGCACTGTGATAATAGAGTTGTATTCTCACGGGTGGTTGTCATCATCAGTCTATCACTCATACTGCAGTCTCTCAGTAAAGTCAGCACACTGCTGTTGGTGATACTATCACAATAATGGACAGGCTAGTTTCTCCTTCAATCCTCTGCAATAATTATCTGTCGTTTACTCTTTTTATTTTATTTCTCTGTGTCTATATACACTGAGTATACCAAACATTAGGAACACCTTCCTAATATTGAGTTGCCCTCAGAACAGCCTCAACTCTTTGGGGCATGGACTCTCTGGAGGAGGTTACAAACTAGCGTAATCTAGCCTGCATAATGCTGTTTGCCTTGTTTCTTTGGGGCATGGATTCTACAAGTTGTCGAAAGCGTTCCACAGGGAAGCTGGCCCATGTTGACTCCAATGCTTCCCAAGTTGGCTGTATGTCCTTTGGGTGGTGGACCATTCTTGGTACACACGGGAAACTGTTGCGCTTGAACAACCCAGCAGCGTTGCAGTTCTTGACACAAACCAGTGCGCCTGGCACCTACTACCATACCCTGTTCAAAGGCACTTACATTTTTTGTCTTGCCCATTCCCCCTCTGAATGGCACACATACAAAATCCATGTCTGAATTGTCTCAAGGCTTGAAAATCCTTATTTAACCTGTCTCCTCCCCTTCAGCTACACTGATTGAAATGGATTTAACAAGTGACGTCAATAAGGGATCATAGCTTTCACCTGGTCAGTCTGTCATGGAAAGAGCAGGTGTTCTTAATGCTTTGTACACTCAGTTTATATCTGTCATGCACTATCTCTCTCTCTCATAAACTCCTCTCTCTCTCTCTCTGCAAACTATTCATCACAGCACACATTTTAAAAGTATACAAGAAGCCATCAAACTGGTGTTTAACAGCTAAGATTAGACTGGGTGCACGTGGACATATATGATTTTCCGCCAGGGAGTTTTCCACACCTCCTCACTCATGTAAAGTCCCATTGATATGATGTGTGTGAGGGCAGAGGGCAGAGAGGAGTACTGTAGCTAGTGTAAGCCCCAGTGGGGTGTCGGAGGTAGCGGTTTGGAAGAGGAGCGGGGAGTTGTGGGGTTTAGGGAGGGAGTGGGGGGTCAGAATGACGTAAGAGGTACTGTGCTAATATGTGTGCCCTGCCACCCACTGCCCAATCCTAGAGCGCTTGGTTGGTCATGTGGCAGGCAGGCAGACAGACAGATAGACAGACAGACATTAATAGAATCCGAGCTGTGTGTATATGTTTGTGTGTGTTGTCAGAATGTATGTCAATTGTAAAGTATTTTTGTCTGTAATGTATTTTTCGTTATTTGTCGGACCCCAGGGAGACTAGCTGTCGCCATTGACGTGGGCTAATGGGGATCCTAATAAAATCAGAGTGTTACAGTGACCATCTCTGCTGCGGCTGCAAATCACCAGTTATTTGACTGATCAGGTGTGTCCCATTTGCATTCAGGCCAGGAGAAACAGGCCTTCATTCCCATATGGGTTAATAGTTTCTCCTCCTGTATGGTAATACCTTCTTCCCAGTCTGATGAGTACTGCAAGAGTCTATACACACACAATACTGTCATTACCAACCTTCCGGTTAAATACTGATGCAGAGATATGGCTGGGATGTGGGGAAGGGAACTGTATGCATGCAGATATCCGTTGCACAGCCCCCTGGCTGGGATATGACTGGGATGAATGTGAGCCGTAATGTGGTGTCTGTGGAGTGGAGGTGAATGATAACGCGTGTGCATGTATGTGTAGACAGCAGTTAAAACCTGTCTGGGTAGTAGCAGAGGAACAGAGAGAGTTGTGTGCATTAACCCTTTAGGCAGTTCTAGGAGCATATATCGTTCTTTGTTGAATATTCTAACTGTGTGTGTGTGTGTGATTACGTGTGTGTGTGTGATTCTGTGTGTGTGTGTGTGTGTGTGTGTGTGTGTGATTCTGTGTGTGTGATTCTGTGTGGTGTGTGTGTGTGATTCTGTGTGGTGTGTGTGTGTGTGTGTGCCTCTGCCTGTGTGAGTGATTCTGTGTGTGTGTGATTCTGTGTGTGTGTGTGTGTGTGTGTGCCTCTGCCTGTGTGTGTGGTTTTGTGTGTGGGCCTGCCTGTTACTGGTTTACCCCTCTGACCCTGCTCTGGTTGGATTCTCAAACCTCCTTTGGCTGGTTTTGGTTGGATGATTGGACGCTGGGCTAAACATGTTGATGACTGAAGAGGCATGTACAGTGCAGCATGGAACAGAAAGAGAGAGGAGAGAAGAGAGAGAGGCAGATTTGGAGCCTGCAGTTTGCATGATGTCGTGGCAAAAGTCTTCTAGCCCTGTTTTCCTCAATGAGAGAGTGGCCTGTCAGCATAATGTCCCCCAGCTCCTAGCATAATGTCCCCCAGCTCCTCTCATCTCTCTCTCTCTCTCTCTCTCTCTCTCTCTCTCTCTCTGTGTCTCAGCTGTTGAATCACAGCAATGTTGCATCAGTCAAATATGATACCAACCAACTGTCTGTCTCATACTAGTGGTGTGTGTGCTTGCATGTATGTGTGTGTGTTCTCACGGTGGTTGGTGAAAGCAGACAGTTTACAGCCCTCCTCCCTGGCAGTAGCTCTATCGTCTGTGAGGGCAAGACTCAACAGGCACACAGGGGAAAGTCTCTCACCTGAACACAACTAACTACCACCACCACAGCCCAACCTAGCCTAGCCTGGAGCAGATTACCTGTCTCACACACATACAAACACATACTCACTGGCTCAACATTATAGCATTGTTTTGTATACTCGTACAGTACCTTTGTACAGTGTAAGCCTCAGTATGGTAAAAACAGACTTAGGTCTCTATTATGTTCTGTAATGCACTTTAATGATAGTAACTCATCATGGTTTCTCTACGTCATTCAACAATTCCACCCATATACAGTATGTATGCTTTTCCAACTGGAGCAAAGTATAGCCAATAGAAAGGGACCTGTACATATGTGTTGTGTGTGTGTGTGTGTGTGTGTGTGTGTGTGTGTGTGTGTGTGTGTGTGTGTGTGTGTGTGTGTTCAGGAGAAATTGAAAGCTCAGGGAAAGTGGGAGCAGTTAGTATTGCTATAATTAGGACTTCCTCTTTCCCTGCCGCTGTGTGCGTCTTACATACATGCACACACACTCCGGTACGCTGCATCAGTATAGCGTTGTGTATACTCACATAGTCTCTGGTGGTGTGTTAAGTGCAGGTATGTAGTGTTAGACTTCACCAGAGCTGTAGATACTATACACCGGTCATGTCTCTGGTCCTCTGGTAAACTGGGAGCGGTTGAAAAATACTGGCTTTATTTTCACAGGAGCCCCCTCTCACTTTCTCTCACTCTCTTTCTTTCTCGCTCACTTTCTTTCTCACCGTCGTTCTCTCTCTTTCCTTTTCTTTCTCTTGCTCTCTTTCTCTTTATTCCCCCCTTTCATTCTATCTGGTTATCTTACTCCTGAGAACCTCTCTTTTCTCTGGTGACAGGTATTTAGTGTCAGTGGGGCAGGGAGAGATGGGATAGTGGAGGTATTAGATATCCCACACTCCTCTTATCTAAATCGGCCATCTCAGGGTGTGGTGTCAGTGTCACCTCACTTAGTCATTTTGTGTGTGTGTGTGTGTGTGTGTGTGTGTGTGTGTGTGTGTTGTCTGGTCAGAGTCAGTGGAAACTTCCTGTGTTGTGCTGCTGGCATAGACATTACTCCCTTACAACAGTTCACCCTCTCCCTCTCCTATCTTCTTCCCTCTCTCCTCTCTCTCCCCTCTTCTTCCCTCTCTCCTCTCTTCTTCCCTCTCTCCTCTCTCTCCTCTCTTCTTCCCTCTCTCCTATCTTCTTCCCTCTCTCCTCCCTCTCCTCTCTTCTTCCCTCTCTCCTCCCTCTCCTCTCTTCTTCCCTCTCTCCTCCCTCTCCTCTCTTCTTCCCTCTCTCCTCTCTCTCCTCTCTTCTTCCCTCTCTCCTCTCTCTCCTCTATTCTTCCCTCTCTCCTCTCTCTCCTCTCTTCTTCCCTCTCTCCTCTCTTCTTCCCTCTCTTCTTCCCTCTCTCCTCTCTTCTTCCCTCTCCTCTCTTCTTCCCTCTCTCCTCTCTCTCCTCTCTTCTCTCTCTCCTCTCTTCTTCCCTCTATCTACTCTCTTCTTCCCTCTCTCCTCTCTTCTTCCCTCTCTCTACTCTCTTCTTCCCTCTCTCCTCTCTCTCCTCTCTTCTTCCCTCTCTCTCCTCTCTTCTTCCCTCTCTCCTCCCTCTCCTCTCTTCTTCCCTCTCTACTCTCTCTCCTCTCTTCTTCCCTCTCTCCCCTCTCTCCACTCTTCTTCTCTCTCTCCTCTCTTCTTCCCTCTCTCTACTCTCTTCTTCCCTCTCTCCTCCCTCTCCTCTCTTCTTCCCTCTCTCATCTCTCTCCTCTCTTCTTCCCTCTCTCCTCCCCCTCCTCTCTTCTTCCCTCTCTCCTCTCTTCTTCCCTCTCCCCTCCCTCTCCTCTCTTCTTCTCTCTCTCCTATCTTCTTCCCTCTCTCCTCTCTCTCCTCTCTTCTTCCCTCTCTCCTCTCTTCTTCCCTCTCTCCTCTCTTCTTCCCTCTCTCCTCTCTTATTCCCTCTCTCCTCTCTTTACTCTCTTCTTCCCTCTCTCCTCTCTCTCCTCTCTTCTTCCCTCTCTCCCACTCTCTCCTCTCTCTCCCCTCTTCTTCCCTCTCTCCTCTCTCTCCTCTCTTCTTCCCTCTCTCCTCTCTCTCCTCTCTTCTTCCCTCTCTCCGCTCTTCTTCCCTCTCTCCTCTCCATCTTTTTCTCTCTGCCCTCTCATGGGATTTCACTGACCTGAAGCCTTGTCACCCTGTTTCTCTGTAAGAGGGTTTCAGGCAGCTCTCTGTCTGGTCTTGCTCCTCATAAATGGCACCATGGAAAACTCACACCACCTGGTCTGCCCTCTGTGGAAAATAGGATTTTACCCCATAAAACAGTAACCTTGTCAGGGTTTATAGTGTGTGTGATCACAGAGCAGTGTTCATGTCAGGTGGTTCCTGGTTCTATCATTCAGAGAGAGGGAAGAGAGGAGGGGGAGTTACAGGTGAGTTTAGTATGAGAAAGAGAGGTTAACTCTTCCTGCAGAATGTATTGTGTTCTCTCCTGGCAGTCTGATGATGGGAGCTGGTGCTGTAGTGCGGGTGTGTATGTTAGTGTGTTTTTGATTGGTGCCTGCATGGCCTGTGAATGCCAGGCTGTGGGAGTGGAGAGCAATGGGGGTCAAAGACAAACTGCCCTCAGTCATCTACACAGTGTGTGTGTGTGTTGACTGCAGTGATTCAAACATTGTGATTCTAGGAATAGTAATGTGAAAGCTGTATTGACTTTAGTCCTGGTTTATTCAATACTGTTTTAATCAATGACATTTAAAAATAATCAGTTCCAAAGTTCAGCCATGTAAAGGGTTAACTGTTCCAGGAAGAGAACCACACAGCAGTATCTGGTGGGGAGGAGCATTATTAACGTCACTTTGCTGAACTGAAACTAAAGTAGAGAGACATATAGTACAGTATATTGTGTACAGGACCAAACTCTCCAGCACCTCAGAAATCTCTATTAAATAGCTATACATTCAGACTATATGCTGACTCTCCTACCCTTTGACACCACAAACAGAAAGGACAGAGATATCATCCACCAAAAACATTCAGGTGAGTAGAAAGATTGACATGGAAAGTTAAGTTGAAGCTTTACTGTGTTTACCGTGTATATTTCCTGATTTATTTATCCAGATTCTACGGTATGCTTCACTTTTTATCCTACAGTTATAGGACTTATCTATGTTATAACATAATGTATCAAGATTCGGTAATATCATCACATAAGACAATGTTGACAACTCTAAAGCTGAATATATCAAGAGCTGACGGATTCCAAATGTTTTATGGTATCACCTTTGGTCTCTGTCTAGATATGGCCACCTCCAGCAGTCTCCTGTCTGAAGAGCAGTTCCTGTGCTCTATCTGTCTGGATGTGTTCACTGAGCCTGTCTCTATTCCATGTGGACACAACTTCTGCAAGGCCTGTATCAGTGGATACTGGGATACCAGTGACCTGTGCCAGTGTCCAATGTGTAAAAAAACATGTGATAAGAGACCAGATCTGTTTGTCAATACTTTCATTTCTGAGATGGCTGCTCAGTTCAGGCAGACAGTTGAAGTGAAAGTTACCAGCAGCTCAGACCAATGCCTTGCCATAATTGTAGAAGTGTCCTGTGACATCTGCACTGGGAAGAAGCTCAAGGCCCTGAAGTCCTGTCTGGTGTGTCTGACCTCTTACTGTGAGACTCACCTGGAGCCTCATCAGAGAGTCGCAGCCTTAAAGAGACACAAGCTGATCAACCCTTTGGAGAACCTGGAAGACAGGATGTGTAAGAAGCACGACAGACCTCTAGAGCTGTTCTGTAGGAGGGACCAGATGTGTGTGTGTCAGTTCTGCACTGAGACAGACCACATGACTCATGACACTGTCCCTCTAGAGGAAGAGTATGGAGAGAGGAAGGCTCAGTTGGGGAAGACTGAGGCAGAAGTACAGCAGATGATCCTGGAGAGACTGCAGAAGGTTCAGGAGATCAAACACTCAGTAGATCTCAGCAAGAAAGATGCAGAAAGAGAGATATCAGACAGTGTGCAGGTCTTCACTGATCTGGTGCGCTCCATTGAGAGAAGCCAGGCTGAGCTCATTGATGTGATTGAGGAGAAGCAGAAAGCAGCAGAGAGGCAGGCTGAAGGGCTCATTAAAGAGCTGGAGCAGGAAATCACTGAGCTAAAGAGGAGAAGCACTGAGCTGGAGCAGCTCTCACACACTGAGGACCACCTACACCTCCTCCAGAGCTTCCCATCCCTGGGCACCCCTCCACCCACCAAGGACTGGTCTGAGATCAGTGTTCACAGTGATCTGTGTGTGGAGACTGTGAGGAGAGCTGTGTTTCAGCTGGAGGAGACACTGAATAAAGAGATTGAGAAGCTGCCTGAAGTCAAACTGAAGAGGATTCAGCAGTATGCGGTGGATGTGACTCTGGATCCTGATACAGCACATCCCTACCTCATCCTTTCTGAAGATGGGAAACAAGTGAGATATGGAGACACACTGACGAATCGTCCTAATACCCCAAAGAGGTTTGATATAATTGTAAATGTCTTAGGAAAGGAGGGCTTCTCTTCAGGGAGATTGTACTATGAGGTGACAGTCAAGGGGAAGACTGACTGGGATTTAGGAGTGGCCAGAGAGTCCATCAACAGGAAGGGGACTATCACACTGAGCCCTAAGAATGGATACTGGACTGTATGGCTGAGGAATGAAAATGAGTACAGGGCTCTTTCTAGCCCTAGTGTCCCCCTCTCCCTGATAGAGAAGCCCCAGAAGGTGGGAGTGTTTGTGGATTATGAGGAGGGTCAGGTCTCCTTTTATGATGTGGAGGCCAGGTCTCATATCTACTCTTTCACTGGCTGTACCTTCACAGAGAAACTATATCCATACTTCTGTCCCTATTTGAATGAAGGTGGTAAAAACTCTGCCCCTCTGATCATCACTCCTGTCAATCAGACAGAATGACTTTTAACCTGAAAATCTAACTGACCAGTCACATTTGTTAATTTAGAATGAATCATTAACATGATGATTATCCAGCAGCAATGTAATATATTACCAAATCTCTCCGTGCTCATAATAAAATATTTTTTGTGATACAATTTTCACACAACATAAAAAAATGAACATCAACAAACAAAGCAGACACAACAAACACAGTCAACACCACACAATGTCACTCATAAAGTATGACTTCACATCTGGGAGTTACATTTCAGATGAGGTTCTAATCATTACATCATATCAGCACTACATGCTGTGTGTTTGTTGCTAGTTATTGTTTGCACTGTATATCTCTGTTGATCCTGACTAGCTCTAATGAAAACTGTGCATGGAGTAAAATTGTAATAAATGAAATCAATTTGAATAGAGATGAAATTGGCATTCTATCTAGTACTGTCCCACATTTTTTAGAATAGTGATGTCTATGAAATCAGTTTGGAATAGTGGCAGAATGCTAACGGGTTGATATCATATGGAAATGTACAGTATGTGGTAGTTGATGTAATTGAATGCATAATTGGCCCTGTGAGGCTCAGTTGGTAGAGCATGGTGCTTGCGATACTGAGGTTGTGGGTTCAATTCCCACAGGGGACCAGTAAGAAAGAAAATATATATGAAAATGTATGCACTTACTACTGTAAGTTGCTCTGGATAAGAGCTTCTGCAAAATGTGATTACATTGGATATACTTTTAGTAAAAAAGGAACATCTACCTGATGATATGGTTGTGTGTAATGGTCTGTTTATTTTGTGGTTTTGCTGTCTCATCACCACAATGATCAAATATCAATTTTCCCGCTTAAAGGCCCAGTGCAGTCAAAAACTTTATTTTCCTTTGTTTTATATATATTTCTACACTAAGGTTAGAATAATTCTGTGAAAATTATTCATGCCCTTTTAGTGTAAGAGCTGTTTGAAAAGACCATCTGAAATTTCAGTCTGTTTTGCCTGCCTGGTGACATCAAGAGGCGGTAAATTAGTGAATAGACCAATAAGAAAGAGTTCCTCTCTGCCAATAACAGCTAGTTTTCAGTTTTTCCACTCCCACTCAGACCACTCCCAGACAGTCCTATTAAAATTCTTATTTGAGAAATTGCTCTTTGCTAAGAAGCTATTTTTGTTTCTTTTTGACCATTGTAATTTAAAATAATCTCAGTACTGTACTTAATTGTTACCCAGAAATGATTTGATATTGAGATAAAAACAACTGCATTGGACCTTCAACAAATAAAGGCACCTGCTATGTCACCTTGTCTGTCTGCCTGTCTGCACCTGTAATAATATTAATGACATTCATTGTGAATAGAATGAGATAAATAGTGGGTGAAAGAGGAATGAAAGAGAGAGATAAATAAATATGATAGAGGTCAGTAAATAATGCATCTGACTCTTGACATTAAACCCATAATGCCATAAATTCAAACTATTCTAAACAATTGTAAATTAGCACCAGAGAGAAAGAGTACTCAGCCATGTAAAGGGTTAACTCTGTTCCATGACGATACATCATCTGGCAGTATTGGGTGGGGAGGAGCATTTTCACGTCATTTTGCTGAAATGAAACAAAACTGTATCGACAGTGAAACTAAACTTGAAAGGCATTTAGCTCGCAAAGTCTTTCAAACTAAACAAATCTCTACAGTAGACCCTGTTTCTGTGATTCTCTTTTGACACCACAAACAGACCCACAAACACATGCAGGTGAGTACAGAGGACAGGTGACGATATCTTGTTTACGTTTCCTCCTGTTGTATCTGCAGTAGACCTATGTTAAAACTTGTCATCATTTGGTAAAAATATTTTGGCCGACATTTTACTTTTTCTAAACACAGGCACGATGAAAATACGAATTTGTCACATCTTCTAGTGGGATATCTCTAAACTTCCATGTTAGTAATGTCCATACAGGTGGTGATTGATGCAGAGAAAAAAGCTCTAATATCGAATAGCTATTAAAAATGTTGAAGGCCCACAATTACCTGCGATATTGACATCTGTTTTTGATCATTGAAATGAATTATCTATAGCCATAATTTCTTGAATAATATAATTGGTACCCTAGAAAATAGTAAGTTGGGTTACTCCATTGTTTATAAACAATGAATGTCTTTGTAATCAAACAATGTATAGCTTCAATTTATGTTGATGTTGACGTCATGGACTGTCAGTCCTTTTATCCATACAGTAGCTATGAATTTGAAAGTGGTTGCACTTCTCCAGCCCCACCCCTCAACTTTATAGCAAACTAAATGGTGTACCGCTGTAAATATCACAGTGAACCTTTAATGGTGCTTGTAGGCTACATATAATGTCACACTTCAAGGTAAAACCATGTTTTAAGATTGGTTAATATTATCCAATAAAGCCATGATGACGCTAAAGATTAAATGATCAAGAACTATAACAGATATGGTTTCACCTCTGGTCTCTGTCTAGATATGGCTACTTCCAGCAGTCTCCTGTCTGAAGAGCAGTTCCTTTGTTCTATCTGTCTGGATGTGTTCACTGAGCCTATCTCCACTCCATGTGGACACAACTTCTGCAAGGACTGTATCATAAAGTACTGGGATAGCAATGACCTGTGCCAGTGTCCCATGTGTAAGGAGAAATTCTACAGGAGACCTGAGCTTCGCATCAATACTTTCATTTCTGAGATGGTTGCTCAGTTCAGGAAATTAGTTCAGTGGAAAGCTACCAGCAGTCCAGGCCAACGCCCAGCCAAACCTGGAGAAGTGTCCTGTGACTTCTGCACTGGGATGAAGCTCAAGGCCCTGAAGTCCTGTCTGGTGTGTCAGACCTCTTACTGTGAGACTCACCTGGAGCCTCATCAGAGAGTCGCAGCCTTAAAGAGACACAAGCTGATCAACCCTGTGGAGAACCTGGAAGACAGGATGTGTAAGAAGCATGACAGACCTCTAGAGCTGTTCTGTAGGTCTGACCAGACATGTCTTTGTGTCTTGTGTTTGAAAACAGACCACATGACTCATGACACTGTCCCTCTAGAGGAAGAGTATGGAGAGAAGATGGCTAAACTGGGGAAAATTATGGCAGAGGTAGAACAGAAGATGCATACACATTTTAGAAAGGTTAAGGAGATCAAACACTCAGTAGATCTCAGCAAGAGAGACACAGAGAGGGAGATATCCGACAGTTTGCAGGTCTTCACTGATCTGGTGCGCTCCATTGAGAGAAGCCAGGCTGAGCTCATTGAGGTGATTGAGGAGAAGCAGAAAGCAGCAGAGAGGCAGGCTGAAGGGCTCATTAAAGAGCTGGAGCAGGAAATCACTGAACTAAAGAGGAGAAGCACTGAGCTGGAGCAGCTCTCACACACTGAGGACCACCTCCACCTCCTCCTGAGCTTTCCATCACTCTGCACCACTCCATTCACCAAGGACTGGTCTGAGATCAGTGTTCACAGTGATCTGTGTGTGGAGACTGTGAGGAGAGCTGTGTCTCAGCTGGAGGAGACACTGAATAAAGAGATGGAGAAGCTGCCTGAAGTCAAACTGAAGAGGATTCAGCAGTATGCAGTGGATGTGACTCTGGATCCTGATACAGCACATCCCAATCTCATCCTTTCTGAAGATGGGAAACAAGTGAGATATGGAGACACACGGACGAATCGTCCTAATACCCCAAAAGAGGTTTGATAGATTTTTTAATGTCTTAGGAAAGGAGGGCTTCTCTTCAGGGAGATTGTACTATGAGGTGACAGTCAAGGGGAAGACTGACTGGGATTTAGGAGTGGCCAGAGAGTCCATCAACAGGAAGGGGAAGATCAAACTGAGCCCTGAGGATGGATGCTGGACTGTATGGCTGAGGAATGAAAATGAGTACAGGGCTCATTCTAGCCCCACTGTCCCCCTCTCCCTGATAGAGAAGCCCCAGAAGGTGGGAGTGTTTGTGGATTATGAGGAGGGTCAGGTCTCCTTTTATGATGTGGAGGCCAGGTCTCTTATCTACTCTTACACTGGCTACACCTTCACAGAGAAACTATATCCATTATTCTGTCCCTGTTTGAATGAAGGTGGTAAAAACTCTGCCCCTCTGATCATCACTCCTGTCAATCAGACAGAATGACTTTTAACCTGAAAATCTAACTGACCAGTCACATTTGTTAATTTAGAATGAATCATTAACATGATGATTATCCAGCAGCAATGTAATATATTACCAAATCTCTCCGTGCTCATAATAAAATATTTTTTGTGAAACAATTTTCACACAACATAAAAAAAGGAACATCAACAAACAAAGCAGACACAACAAACACAGTCAACACCACACAATGTCACTCATAAAGTATGACTTCACATCTGGGAGTTCCATTTCAGATGAGGTTCTAATCATTACATCATATCAGCACTACATGCTGTGTGTTTGTTGCTAGTTATTGTTTGCACTGTATATCTCTGTTGATCCTGACTAGCTCTAATGAAAACTGTGCATGGAGTAAAATTGTAATAAATGAAATCAATTTGAATAGAGATGAAATTGGCATTCTATCTAGTACTGTCCCACATTTTTTAGAATAGTGATGTCTATGAAATCAGTTTGGAATAGTGGCAGAATGCTAACGGGTTGATATCATATGGAAATGTACAGTATGTGGTAGTTGATGTAATTGAATGCATAATTGGCCCTGTGAGGCTCAGTTGGTAGAGCATGGTGCTTGCGATACTGAGGTTGTGGGTTCAATTCCCACAGGGGACCAGTAAGAAAGAAAATATATATGAAAATGTATGCACTTACTACTGTAAGTTGCTCTGGATAAGAGCTTCTGCAAAATGTGATTACATTGGATATACTTTTAGTAAAAAAGGAACATCTACCTGATGATATGGTTGTGTGTAATGGTCTGTTTATTTTGTGGTTTTGCTGTCTCATCACCACAATGATCAAATATCAATTTTCCCGCTTAAAGGCCCAGTGCAGTCAAAAACTTTATTTTCCTTTGTTTTATATATATTTCTACACTAAGGTTAGAATAATTCTGTGAAAATTATTCATGCCCTTTTAGTGTAAGAGCTGTTTGAAAAGACCATCTGAAATTTCAGTCTGTTTTGCCTGCCTGGTGACATCAAGAGGCGGTAAATTAGTGAATAGACCAATAAGAAAGAGTTCCTCTCTGCCAATAACAGCTAGTTTTCAGTTTTTCCACTCCCACTCAGACCACTCCCAGACAGTCCTATTAAAATTCTTATTTGAGAAATTGCTCTTTGCTAAGAAGCTATTTTTGTTTCTTTTTGACCATTGTAATTTAAAATAATCTCAGTACTGTACTTAATTGTTACCCAGAAATGATTTGATATTGAGATAAAAACAACTGCATTGGACCTTCAACAAATAAAGGCACCTGCTATGTCACCTTGTCTGTCTGCCTGTCTGCACCTGTAATAATATTAATGACATTCATTGTGAATAGAATGAGATAAATAGTGGGTGAAAGAGGAATGAAAGAGAGAGATAAATAAATATGATAGAGGTCAGTAAATAATGCATCTGACTCTTGACATTAAACCCATAATGCCATAAATTCAAACTATTCTAAACAATTGTAAATTAGCACCAGAGAGAAAGAGTACTCAGCCATGTAAAGGGTTAACTCTGTTCCATGACGATACATCATCTGGCAGTATTGGGTGGGGAGGAGCATTTTCACGTCATTTTGCTGAAATGAAACAAAACTGTATCGACAGTGAAACTAAACTTGAAAGGCATTTAGCTCGCAAAGTCTTTCAAACTAAACAAATCTCTACAGTAGACCCTGTTTCTGTGATTCTCTTTTGACACCACAAACAGACCCACAAACACATGCAGGTGAGTACAGAGGACAGGTGACGATATCTTGTTTACGTTTCCTCCTGTTGTATCTGCAGTAGACCTATGTTAAAACTTGTCATCATTTGGTAAAAATATTTTGGCCGACATTTTACTTTTTCTAAACACAGGCACGATGAAAATACGAATTTGTCACATCTTCTAGTGGGATATCTCTAAACTTCCATGTTAGTAATGTCCATACAGGTGGTGATTGATGCAGAGAAAAAAGCTCTAATATCGAATAGCTATTAAAAATGTTGAAGGCCCACAATTACCTACGATATTGACATCTGTTTTTGATCATTGAAATGAATTATCTATAGCCATAATTTCTTGAATAATATAATTGGTACCCTAGAAAATAGTAAGTTGGGTTACTCCATTGTTTATAAACAATGAATGTCTTTGTAATCAAACAATGTATAGCTTCAATTTATGTTGATGTTGACGTCATGGACTGTCAGTTCTTTTATCCATACAGTAGCTATGAATTTGAAAGTGGTTGCACTTCTCCAGCCCCACCCCTCAACTTTATAGCAAACTAAATGGTGTACCGCTGTAAATATCACAGTGAACCTTTAATGGTGCTTGTAGGCTACATATAATGTCACACTTCAAGGTAAAACCATGTTTTAAGATTGGTTAATATTATCCAATAAAGCCATGATGACGCTAAAGATTAAATGATCAAGAACTATAACAGATATGGTTTCACCTCTGGTCTCTGTCTAGATATGGCTACTTCCAGCAGTCTCCTGTCTGAAGAGCAGTTCCTTTGTTCTATCTGTCTGGATGTGTTCACTGAGCCTATCTCCACTCCATGTGGACACAACTTCTGCAAGGACTGTATCATAAAGTACTGGGATAGCAATGACCTGTGCCAGTGTCCCATGTGTAAGGAGAAATTCTACAGGAGACCTGAGCTTCGCATCAATACTTTCATTTCTGAGATGGTTGCTCAGTTCAGGAAATTAGTTCAGTGGAAAGCTACCAGCAGTCCAGGCCAACGCCCAGCCAAACCTGGAGAAGTGTCCTGTGACTTCTGCACTGGGATGAAGCTCAAGGCCCTGAAGTCCTGTCTGGTGTGTCAGACCTCTTACTGTGAGACTCACCTGGAGCCTCATCAGAGAGTCGCAGCCTTAAAGAGACACAAGCTGATCAACCCTGTGGAGAACCTGGAAGACAGGATGTGTAAGAAGCATGACAGACCTCTAGAGCTGTTCTGTAGGTCTGACCAGACATGTCTTTGTGTCTTGTGTTTGAAAACAGACCACATGACTCATGACACTGTCCCTCTAGAGGAAGAGTATGGAGAGAAGATGGCTAAACTGGGGAAAATTATGGCAGAGGTAGAACAGAAGATGCATACACATTTTAGAAAGGTTAAGGAGATCAAACACTCAGTAGATCTCAGCAAGAGAGACACAGAGAGGGAGATATCCGACAGTTTGCAGGTCTTCACTGATCTGGTGCGCTCCATTGAGAGAAGCCAGGCTGAGCTCATTGAGGTGATTGAGGAGAAGCAGAAAGCAGCAGAGAGGCAGGCTGAAGGGCTCATTAAAGAGCTGGAGCAGGAAATCACTGAACTAAAGAGGAGAAGCACTGAGCTGGAGCAGCTCTCACACACTGAGGACCACCTCCACCTCCTCCTGAGCTTTCCATCACTCTGCACCACTCCATTCACCAAGGACTGGTCTGAGATCAGTGTTCACAGTGATCTGTGTGTGGAGACTGTGAGGAGAGCTGTGTCTCAGCTGGAGGAGACACTGAATAAAGAGATGGAGAAGCTGCCTGAAGTCAAACTGAAGAGGATTCAGCAGTATGCAGTGGATGTGACTCTGGATCCTGATACAGCACATCCCAATCTCATCCTTTCTGAAGATGGGAAACAAGTGAGATATGGAGACACACGGACGAATCGTCCTAATACCCCAAAGAGGTTTGATAGATTTTTTAATGTCTTAGGAAAGGAGGGCTTCTCTTCAGGGAGATTGTACTATGAGGTGACAGTCAAGGGGAAGACTGACTGGGATTTAGGAGTGGCCAGAGAGTCCATCAACAGGAAGGGGAAGATCAAACTGAGCCCTGAGGATGGATGCTGGACTGTATGGCTGAGGAATGAAAATGAGTACAGGGCTCATTCTAGCCCCACTGTCCCCCTCTCCCTGAGAGAGAAGCCCCAGAATGTGGGAGTGTTTGTGGATTATGAGGAGGGTCAGGTCTCCTTTTATGATGTGGAGGCCAGGTCTCTTATCTACTCTTACACTGGCTACACCTTCACAGAGAAACTTTATCCATTATTCTGTCCCTGTTTGAATGAAGGTGGTAAAAACTCTGCCCCTCTGATCATCACTCCTGTCAATCAGACAGAATGACTTTTAACCTGAAAATCTAACTGACCAGTCACATTTGTTAATTTAGAATGAATCATTAACATGATGATTATCCAGCAGCAATGTAATATATTACCAAATCTCTCCGTGCTCATAATAAAATATTTTTTGTGATACAATTTTCACACAACATAAAAAAATGAACATCAACAAACAAAGCAGACACAACAAACACAGTCAACACCACACAATGTCACTCATAAAGTATGACTTCACATCTGGGAGTTCCATTTCAGATGAGGCTCTAATCATTACATCATATCAGCACTACATGCTGTGTGTTTGTTGCTAGTTATTGTTTGCACTGTATATCTCTGTTGATCCTGACTAGCTCTAATCAAAACTGTACATGGAGTAAAATTGTAATAAATAAAATCAATTTGAATAGAGATGAAATTGGCATTCTATCTAGTACTGTCCCACATTTTTTAGAATAGTGATGTGTATGAAATCAGTTTGGAATAGTGGCAGTATGCTAACGGGTTGATATCATATGGAAATGTACAGTATGTGGTAGTTGATGTAATTGAATGCATAATTGGCCCTGTGAGGCTCAGTTGGTAGAGCATGGTGCTTGCGATACTGAGGTTGTGGGTTCAATTCCCACAGGGGACCAGTAAGAAAGAAAATATATATGAAAATGTATGCACTTACTACTGTAAGTTGCTCTGGATAAGAGCTTCTGCAAAATGTGATTACATTGGATATACTTTTTGTAAAAAAGGAAAATCTACCTGATGATATGGTTGTGTGTAATGGTCTGTTTATTTTGTGGTTTTGCTGTCTCATCACCACAATGATCAAATATCAATTTTCCCGCTTAAAGGCCCAGTGCAGTCAAAAACTTTATTTTCCTTTGTTTTATATATATTTCTACACTGAGGTTAGAATAATTCTGTGAAAATGATTCATGCCCTTTTAGTGTAAGAGCTGTTTGAAAAGACCATCTGAAATTTCAGTCTGTTTTGCCTGCCTGGTGACATCAAGAGGCGGTAAATTAGTGAATAGACCAATAAGAAAGAGTTCCTCTCTGCCAATAACAGCTAGTTTTCAGTTTTTCCACTCCCACTCAGACCACTCCCAGACAGTCCTATAAAAATTCTTACTTGAGAAATTGCTCTTTGCTAAGAAGCAATTTTTGTTTCTTTTTGACCATTGTAATTTAAAATAATCTCAGTACTGTACTTAATTGTTACCCAGAAATGATTTGATATTGAGATAAAAACAACTGCATTGGACCTTTAACAAATAAAGGCACCTGCTATGGCACCTTGTCTGTCTGCCTGTCTGCACCTGTAATAATATTAATGACATTCATTGTGAATAGAATGAGATAAATAGTGGGTGAAAGAGGAATGAAAGCGAGAGACAAATAAATATGATAGAGGTCAGTAAATAATGCATCTGACTCTTGACATTAAACCCATAATGCCATAAATTCAAACTATTCTAAACAATTGTAAATTAGCACCAGAGAGAAAGAGTACTCAGCCATGTAAAGGGTTAACTCTGTTCCATGAAGATACATCATCTGGCAGTATTGGGTGGGGAGGAGCATTTTCACGTCATTTTGCTGAAATGAAACAAAAATGTATCGACAGTGAAACTAAACTTGAAAGGCATTTAGCTCGCAAAGTAAACAATGAATGTCTTTGTAATCAAACAATGTATAGCTTCAATTTATGTTGATGTTGACGTCATGGACTGTCAGTCCTTTTATCCATACAGTAGCTATGAATTTGAAAGTGGTTGCACTTCTCCAGCCCCACCCCTCAACTTTATAGCAAACTAAATGGTGTACCGCTGTAAATATCACAGTGAGCCTTTAATGGTGCTTGTAGGCTACATATAATATCACACTTCAAGGTAAAACCATGTTTTAAGATTGGTTAGTATTATCCAATAAAGCCATGATGACGCTAAAGATTAAATGATCAAGAACTATAACAGATATGGTTTCACCTCTGGTCTCTGTCTAGATATGGCCACCTCCAGCAGTCTCCTGTCTGAAGAGCAGTTCCTGTGCTCTATCTGTCTGGATGTGTTCACTGAGCCTATCTCCACTCCATGTGGACACAACTTCTGCAAGGACTGTATCACAAAGTACTGGGATAGCAATGACCTGTGCCAGTGTCCCATGTGTAAGGAGAAATTCTACAGGAGACCTGAGCTTCGCATCAATACTTTCATTTCTGAGATGGTTGCTCAGTTCAGGAAATTAGTTCAGTGGAAAGCTACCAGCAGTCCAGGCCAACGCCCAGCCAAACCTGGAGAAGTGTCCTGTGACTTCTGCACTGGGATGAAGCTCAAGGCCCTGAAGTCCTGTCTGGTGTGTCAGACCTCTTACTGTGAGACTCACCTGGAGCCTCATCAGAGAGTCGCAGCCTTAAAGAGACACAAGCTGATCAACCCTGTGGAGAACCTGGAAGACAGGATGTGTAAGAAGCATGACAGACCTCTAGAGCTGTTCTGTAGGAGTGACCAGATGTGTGTGTGTCAGTTCTGCACTGAGACAGACCACATGACTCATGACACTGTCCCTCTAGAGGAAGAGTATGGAGAGAGGAAGGCTCAGTTGGGGAAAATTATGGCAGAGGTAGAACAGAAGATGGATACACATTTTAGAAAGGTTCAGGAGATCAAACACTCAGTAGAGCTCAGCAAGAGAGACACAGAGAGGGAGATATCAGACAGTGTGCAGGTCTTCACTGATCTGGTGCGCTCCATTGAGAGAAGCCAGGCTGAGCTCATTGAGGTGATTGAGGAGAAGCAGAGAGCAGCAGAGAGGCAGGCTGAAGGGCTCATTAAAGAGCTGGAGCAGGAAATCACTGAGCTAAAAAGGAGAAGCACTGAGCTGGAGCAGCTCTCACACACTGAGGACCACCTCCACCTCCTCCAGAGCATTCCATCCCTCTGCACCCCTCCACCCACCAAGGACTGGTCTGAGATCAGTGTTCACAGTGATCTGTGTGTGGGGACTGTGAGGAGAGCTGTATCTCAAGTGGAGCAGACCATTATGAGTGAAGTTAAGAAGTTGTGTGTTGCTGAGTTGAAGAGGATTCAGCAGTATGCAGTGGATGTGACTCTGGACCCTGATACAGCACATCCCAATCTCATCATGTCTGAGGATAGAAAACAAGTGAAACATGGAGACAAACCACATAATCTCCCTGACAACCCAAAGAGGTTTGTTACATGTTACTGTATCTTAGGAATGGAGGGCTTCTCCTCAGGGAGATATTACTATGAGGTGATGGTCAAGGGAAAGACTAAGTGGATTTTAGGAGTGGCCAGAGAGTCTGTCAACAGGAAGGGGCAGATCACACTGAGCCCTAAGAATGGATACTGGACTGTTATTCTGAGGGATGGGAGTAAGTACTCAGCCTGTAACTCCCCCTCTATCACGCTCTCCCTGAGAGAGAAGCCCCAGAAGGTGGGGGTGTTTGTGGATTATGAGGAGGGTCAGGTCTCCTTTTATGATGTGGAGGCCAGGTCTCTTATCTACTCTTACACTGGCTACACCTTCACAGATAAACTATATCCATACTTTTTCCCTTGCAGTAACGGTGGTGAAAACTCTGCCCCTCTCATCATCACTCCTGTCAATCAGACAGAATGACTTTTAACCTGAAAATCTACAAAAATGTGTACTTTTAGAATTATCTTCATCTGTTGTCCTACATCAGAGAGAATATTTCACTGTAATGTTATTACTGACGTGGTTGTTGTTTGTTGTCATCAGCATCATGTCAGTCTGTTAGAGATGATGAGTATCCTCATGCAGCTGCATTGTAAAATATAAGAACATCTCTCAAGGCTCATAACAAGGTATGATTCGTACCTGGGAGTTACATTTCTGAGGAAGTTCTGATCATGAGATATAAGCATATTTAGCTGATGTATTGTTTGCACTGTATATCTATGTTGGTCCTAGCTATAATGAACTGGGATGGGCATAGAGTCAAATTAATGGTTTTTAGAAAATAAAATCCAGTTGAATATTGACCAAATTTGTATTCTTTCTAGGCCTACTGTCCCAGATGTTTACAATAGTGATGACTATGACATCAGTTTGTAATAGTGGAGGTATACTGAGGTGTCTGAGGTTGATATCATATGGAAATGGTCTGTTTATATTGTGGTTTTGCTGTCTCATCACTGCAATTATCAAAGATACATTTTCACGCTTTACAAATGGTCACCTTTTATGGCACCTTCTCTGTCTGCCTGTCTGTACATTCATTGTGAATAGAGTAAGATAATAAGTGAATGAATGAATGAAGAGGGATGAAATACAGAGACATTTTACAGGACATCTGATTGTTGACATTAAACCCATGCCATGGCATCAATCCAAACTTGAAACAATTGTAAATAAGCACCAGAGAGAAAAGGTTCAGCCATGTAAAGGGTTAAAGGGCCATTCAACATCATATTCATCATATCCAGCACTAAACCAGTCTATATAATATTATGTGAAAACGGTGTGTTTCTATGATCTGTGGTTAAAAAGATCAGAAGAAAGGTCCTAAAAAATGCTCCTCTGTGACATCACAGGGTAGGATTAAAAGTAAAAAAAACAGTGATTTTCAAAACCGCCAATGAGTTTCTAGCCCAAGGGAGGGTGTTTTTGTTGCTTCCCACGTCACCGCGAATCACTGTTTTTTAAATATTTTAACTTTGATGATCACCGTGTAAAACTTCTCAACTATATATTTTTTTCTGCAAAACGTAGAATGCAGGACACCCCTTCAAATGAGTGGATTCGGCTATTTCAGCCACACCCGTTGCTGACAGGTGTAAAAAATTGAGCACACAGCCATGCAATCTCCATAGACAAACATTGGCAGTAGAATTGCCTTACTGAAGAGCTCAATGACTTTCAACGTGGTACTGTCATAGGATGCCACCTTTTCAACAAGTCAGTTTCTCAGATTTCTGCCCTGCTAGAGCAGCTCCGGTCAACTGTAAGTGCTGTTATTGTGAAGTGGAAACGTCTAGGAGCAACAACGGCTCAGCCGTGAAGTGGTAGGCCACACAAGCTCATAGAACGGAACCGCTGAAGCGCGTAGCCCGTAATATCGTCTGTTCTCGGTTGCAACACTCACTACCGAGTTCCAAACTGCCTCTGGAAACAACGTCTGCGCAAGAACTGTAAGTCGGGAGCTTCATGAAATGGGTTTCCATGTCCGAGCAGCCTCACACAAGCCTAAGATCACCATGCGCAATGCCAAGCGTTAGCTGGAGTGGTGTAAAGCTCGCCGCCATTGGATTCTGGAGCTGTGGAAATGTGTTCTCTGGAGTGATGAATCACGCTTCACCATCTGGCAGTCTGAGGGATAAATCTGGGTTTGGCGGATGCCAGGAGAACGCTACCTGCCCAAATGCATAGTGCCAACTGTAAAGTTTGGTGGAGGAGGAATAATGGTCTGGGGCTGTTTTTCAAAGTTCGGGCTAGGTCCCTTAGTTCCAGTGAAGTGAAATCTTAATGCTACAGCGTACAATTACATTCTAGACGATTCAGCATGACAATGCCCCCATGCACAAAGCAAGGTCCATACAGAAATGGTTTGTCGAGATCGGTGTGGAAGAACTTGACTGGCCTGCACATATCCCTGACCTCAACCCCATTGAACACCTTTGGGATGAATCGGAACGCCGACTGCGAGCCAGGCCTAATCGCCCAACATCAGTGCCCGACCTCACTAATATTCTTGTGGCTGAATGGAAGCAGGATTTGGACTGTCAATCCTTTTATCCATACCATATAGGGCCGCAGATCAATTTCCAAAAACAAAAAATTATTGTTTTGTTTTTTAGGATTTCACTCGGGGGCTCAATTTACTGTTGAGAAGTTGGACTAGTAGAGTACACAAGGTGCAATTTCCAAATTTGGTTACAATTTGTTTAGCTATTTTTCTCGTTAGTCACTGTTAGTCACTGAATTAGCTCATGTCAGCTAACATTTCTGTGTAGAATTGCAGGAGATTTGCTGTAAAACTGCACCAAAATAAAAAGAGTAGAATTGCTCAATTGCAACGTCTTTTCTCCGCCCCATGGCAAAATGTGTAGACTTGCAGCAAACTTGCTTTAAAACTGCAACATTTTCTTGACGCAGGGAGAGATGGGATAGTGGAGGGATTAGATATCCCACACTCCTCTTATCTAAATCGGCCATCTCAGGGTGTGGTGTCAGTGTCACCTCACTTAGTCATTTTGTGTGTGTGTGTGTGTGTGTGTGTGTGTGTGTGTGTGTGTTCCAGCGCCACTGTGCTGGTTTGTGTATATGTGCCGGTGTTGTCTGGTCAGAGCCAGTGGAAACTTCCTGTGTTGTGCTGCTGGCATAGACATTACTCCCTTGCAACAGTTCACCCTCTCCCTCTCCTCTCCTCTCCTCTCCTCTCCTCTCCCTCTCCTCTCCTCTCCTCTCCTCTCCCTCTCCTCTCCTCTCCTCTCCTCTCCTCTCCTCTCCTCTCCTCTCCTCTCCTCTCCTCTCCTCTCCTCTGTTCTCTCATGGGATTTCACTGACCTGAAGCCTTGTCATCCTGTTCCTCTGTAAGACGGTTTCAGGCAGCTCTGTGTCTGGTCTTGCTCCTCATAAATGGCATCATGGAAAGCTCACACCGCCTGATCTGCCCTCTGTGGAAAATAGGATTTTACCCCATAAAACAGTCACCTTGTCAGGGTTTATAGTGTGTGTGGCCACAGAGCAGTGTTCATGTCAGGTGGTTCCTGGTTCTATCATTCAGAGAGAGGGAAGAGAGGAGGGGGAGTTACAGGTGAGTTTAGTATGGGAAAGAGAGGTTAACTCTTCCTGCAGAATGTATTGTTTTCTCTCCTGGCAGTCTGATGATGGGAGCTGGTGCTGTAGTGCGGGTGTGTATGTTAGTGTGTTTTTGATTGGTGCCTGCATGGCCTGTGAATGCCAGGCTGTGGGAGTGGAGAGCAGTGGGGGTCAAAGACAAACTGCCCTCAGTCATCTACACAGTGTGTGTGTGTGTGTGTGTGTGTTGACTGCAGTGATTCAAACATTGTGATTCTAGGAATAGTAATGTGAAAGCTGTATTGACTTTAGTCCTGGTTTATTCAATACTGTTTCAATCAGTATGACAATAAAACATGATCAGTTCCAAAGTTCAGCCATGTAAAGGGTTAACTGTTCCAGGAAGAGAACCACACAGCAGTATCGGGTGGGGAGGAGCATTATTAACGTCACTTTGCTGAACTGAAACCAAAGTAGAGAGACATACAGTATAGTATATTGTGTACAGGACCAAACTCTCCAGCACCTCAGAAATCTCTATTAAATAGCTATACATTCAGACTATATGCTGACTCTCCTACCCTTAGACACCACAAACAGAAAGGACAGAGATATCATCCACAAAAACATACAGGTGAGTAGAAAGATTGATATGGAAAGTTAAGTTGAAGCTTTACTGTGTTTACCGTGTATATTTCCTGATTTATTTATCCAGATTCTACGGTATGCTTCACTTTTTATCCTACAGTTATAGGACTTATCTATGTTATAACATCCTGTATCAAGATTCGGTAATATCATCACATAAGACAATGTTGACAACTCTAAAGCTGAATATATCAAGAGCTGACTGATTCAAAATGCTTTATGGTTTCACCTCTGGTCTCTGTCTAGATATGGCCACCTCCAGCAGTCTCCTGTCTGAAGAGCAGTTCCTGTGCTCTATCTGTCTGGATGTGTTCACTGAGCCTGTCTCTATTCCATGTGGACACAACTTCTGCAAGGCCTGTATCAGTGGATACTGGGATACCAGTGACCTGTGCCAGTGTCCAATGTGTAAAAAAACATTTGATAAGAGACCAGATCTGTTTGTCAATACTTTCATTTCTGAGATGGCTGCTCAGTTCAGGCAGACAGTTGAAGTGAAAGTTACCAGCAGCTCAGACCAATGCCCTGCCATAATTGTAGAAGTGTCCTGTGACATCTGCACTGGGATGAAGCTCAAGGCCCTGAAGTCCTGTCTGGTGTGTCAGACCTCTTACTGTGAGACTCACCTGGAGCCTCATCAGAGAGTCGCAGCCTTAAAGAGACACAAGCTGATCAACCCTGTGGAGAACCTGGAAGACAGGATGTGTAAGAAGCATGACAGACCTCTAGAGCTGTTCTGTAGGACGGATCAGACATGTCTTTGTGTCTTGTGTTTGAAAACAGACCACAAGACTCATGACATTGTCCCTCTAGAGGAAGAGTATGGAGAGAGGAAAGCTAAACTGGGGAAGAATGAGGCAGAGGTTCAACAGATGATCCTGGAGAGACTGCAGAAGGTTCAGGAGATCAAACACTCAGTAGATCTCAGCAAGAAAGATGCAGAAAGAGAGATATCAGACAGTGTGCAGGTCTTCACTGATCTGGTGCGCTCCATTGAGAGAAGCCAGGCTGAGCTCATTGAGGTGATTGAGGAGAAGCAGAAAGCAGCAGAGAGGCAGGCTGAAGGGCTCATTAAAGAGCTGGAGCAGGAAATCACTGAGCTAAAGAGGAGAAGCACTGAGCTGGAGCAGCTCTCACACACTGAGGACCACCTCCACCTCCTCCAGAGCTTTCCATCCCTGGGCACCCCTCCACCCACCAAGGACTGGTCTGAGATCAGTGTTCACAATGATCTGTGTGTGGGGACATTGAGGAGAGCTGTATCTCAAGTGGAGGATACCATTATGAGTGAAGTTAAGAAGTTGTGTGATGCTGAGCTGAAGAGGATTCAGCAGTATGCAGTGGATGTGACTCTGGACCCTGATACAGCACATCCCTACCTCATCATGTCTGAGGATAGAAAACAAGTGAAAGATGGAAATACAAAACAGGATCTCCCTGACAACCCAAAGAGGTTTGTTACAGGTGTCTGTGTCTTAGGAATGGAGGGCTTCTCCTCAGGGAGATATTACTACGAGGTGACGGTCAAGGGGAAGTCTAAGTGGGATTTAGGAGTGGCCAGAGAGTCCATCAACAGGAAGGGGCATATCACACTGAGCCCTAAGAATGGATACTGGACTGTCTGGCTGAGGAATGAAAATGAGTACATGGCTCTCACTGACCCTAGAGTCCCCCTCTCCCTGAGAGAGAAGCCCCAGAATGTGGGGGTGTTTGTGGATTATGAGGAGGGTCAGGTCTCCTTTTATGATGTGGAGGACAGTTCTCATATCTACTCTTACACTGGCTGCACCTTCACTGATAAACTCTATCCATACTTCGGTCCCTGTATGAATGATGGTGGTAAAAACTCTGCCCCTCTGATCATCTCTCCTGTCAATCACACAGACTGAGTTTTAACCTGAAAAACTACTAAAATGTGTGCATTTAGAACTCTCTTCATCTGTTGTCCTACATCAGAGAGAATATTTCACTGTAATATTATTACTGACATGGTTGTTGTTTGTTGTCATCAGCATCATGTCAGTCTGTTAGACATGATGAGTATCCTACAGTATGCAGCAGCATTGTAAGGTATAAGAACATCTCTCAAGGCTCATAACAAGGTATGATTCATGTCTGGGAGTTACATTTCTGAAGAAGTTCTGATCATGAGATATAAGCATATTTAGCTGATTTATTGTTGCACTGTATGTCTCTGTTGGTCCTAGCTATAATGAACTGGGATGGGCATAGAGTAAAATTAATCGTTTTTAGAAAGTAAAATCCAGTTGAATATTGACCAAATGTGTATTCTTTCTAGGCCTACTGTCCCAGATGTTTACAATAGTGATGGCTATGACATCAGTTTGTAATAGTGGAGGTATACTGAGGTGTCTGAGGTTGATATCATATGGAAATGGTCTGTTTATTTTGTGGTTTTGCTGTCTCATCACCGCAATTATCAAAGATACATTTTCACGCTTTACAAATGGTCACCTTTTATGGCACCTTGTCTGTCTGCCTGTCTGCACATTCATTGGGAATAGAGTAAGATAATAAGTGAATGAATGAATGAAGAGGGATGAAATACAGAGACATTTTACAGGACATCTGATTGTTGACATTAAACCCATGCCATGGCATCAATCCAAACTTGAAACAATTGTAAATAATCACCTGAGAGAAAAGGTTCAGCCATGTAAAGGGTTAAAAGGCCATTCAACATCATATTCATCATATCCAGCACTAAACCAGTCTACATAATATTATGTGAAAACGGTGTGTTTCTATGATCTGTGGTTAAAAAGATCAGAAGAAAGGTCCTAAAAAATGCTCCTCTGTGACATCACAGGGTAGGATTAAAAGTAAAAAAAACAGTGATTTTCAAAACCGCCAATGAGTTTCTAGCCCAAGGGAGGGTGTTTTTGTTGCTCCCCACGTCACCGCGAATCACTGTTTTTTAAATATTTTAACTTTGATGATCACCGTGTAAAACTTTTTTTCTGCAAAACGTAGAATGCAGGACACCCCTTCAAATGAGTGGATTCGGCTATTTCAGCCACACCCGTTGCTGACAGGTGTAAAAAATTGAGCACACAGCCATGCAATCTCCGTAGACAAACATTGGCAGTAGAATTGCCTTACTGAAGAGCTCAATGACTTTCAACGTGGTACTGTCATAGGATGCCACCTTTTCAACAAGTCAGTTTGTCAGATTTCTGCCCTGCTAGAGCTGCTCCGGTCAACTGTAAGTGCTGTTATTGTGAAGTGGAAACGTCTAGGAGCAACAACGGCTCAGCCGTGAAGTGGTAGGCCACACAAGCTCATAGAACGGAACCGCTGAAGTGCGTAGCCCGTAATATCGTCTGTTCTCGGTTGCAACACTCACTACCGAGTTCCAAACTGCCTCTGGAAACAACGTCTGCGCAAGAACTGTAAGTCGGGAGCTTCATGAAATGGGTTTCCATGTCCGAGCAGCCTCACACAAGCCTAAGATCACCATGCGCAATGCCAAGCGTTAGCTGGAGTGGTGTAAAGCTCGCCGCCATTGGATTCTGGAGCTGTGGAAATGTTTTCTCTGGAGTGATGAATCACGCTTCACCATCTGGCAGTCTGAGGGATAAATCTGGGTTTGGCGGATGCCAGGAGAACGCTACCTGCCCAAATGCATAGTGCCAACTGTAAAGTTTGGTGGAGGAGGAATAATGGTCTGGGGCTGTTTTTCAAAGTTCGGGCTAGGTCCCTTAGTTCCAGTGAAGTGAAATCTTAATGCTACAGCGTACAATTACATTCTAGACGATTCAGCATGACAATGCCCCCATGCACAAAGCAAGGTCCATACAGAAATGGTTTGTCGAGATCGGTGTGGAAGAACTTGACTGACCTGCACATATCCCTGACCTCAACCCCATTGAACACCTTTGGGATAAATCGGAACGCCGACTGCGAGCCAGGCCTAATCGCCCAACATCAGTGCCCGACCTCACTAATATTCTTGTGGCTGAATGGAAGCAGGATTTGGACTGTCAATCCTTTTATCCATACCATATAGGGCCTCAGATCAATTTCCAAAAACAAAAAATTATTGTTTTGTTTTTTAGGATTTCACTCGGGGGCTCAATTTACTGTTGAGAAGTTGGACTAATAGAGTACACAAGGTGCAATTTCCAAATTTGGTTACAATTTGTTTAGCTATTTTTCTCGTTAGTCACTGTTAGTCACTGAATTAGCTCATGTCAGCTAACATTTCTGTGTAGAATTGCAGGAGATTTGCTGTAAAACTGCACCAAAATAAAAAGAGTAGAATTGCTCAATTGCAACGTCTTTTCTCCGCCCCATGGCAAAATGTGTAGACTTGCAGCAAACTTGCTTTAAAACTGCAACGTTTTCTTGACGCAGGGAGAGATGGGATAGTGGAGGTATTAGATATCCCACACTCCTCTTATCTAAATCGGCCATCTCAGGGTGTGGTCTTAGTGTGATCTCACTTAGTCCTTTTGTGTGTGTGTGTGTGTGTGTGTGTGTGTGTGTGTGTGTGTGTTTCGTTCCAGCGCCACTGTGCTGGTTTGTGTATATGTGCCGGTGTTGTCTGGTCAGAGCCAGTGGAAACTTCCTGTGTTGTGCTGCTGGCATAGACATTGCTCCCTTTCAACAGTGCACCCTCTCCTCCCCTCTCCCTCTCCCTCTCCTTCTCCTCCCTTCTCCCTCTCTCCTCTCACTCTCCTCTGTTCTTCTCTCTCTCCCATATTTTTGTCTCTGCCCTCTCATGGGATTTCACTGACCTGAAGCCTTGTCATCCTGTTTCTCTGTAAGAGGGTTTCAGGCAGCTCTGTGTCTGGTCTTGCTCCTCATAAATGGCACCATGGAAAACTCACACCGCCTGGTCTGCCTCTGTGGAAAATAGGATTTTACCCCATAAAACAGTAACCTTGTCAGGGTTTATACTGTGTGGCCACAGAGCAGTGTTCATGTCAGGTGGTTCCTGGTTCTATCATTCAGAGAGAGGGAAGAGAGGAGGGGGAGTTACAGGTGAGTTTAGTATGAGAAAGAGAGGTTAACTCTTCCTGCAGAATGTATTGTGTTCTCTCCTGGCAGTCTGATGATGGGAGCTGGTGCTGTAGAATCAGGTGGATCGTAATGTGAGTGATGCCCCTGCAATGGTGCGTGTGTATGTGTGTGTGTGATTGGTAAACTGTCAGCTTTATGCCTGCGTGGCCTGTGAATGCCAGGCTGTGGGAGTGGAGAGGAGCAGTGGGGATCAGAGACAGACTGCCCTCAGTCCTCTACACGGTGTGTGTGTGTGTGTGTGTGTGTGTGTGTGTGTGTGTGTGTGTGTGTGTGTGTGTGTGTGTTGACTGCAGTGATTCAAACATTGTGATTCTAGGAACAGTAATGTGAAAGCTGTAGTGACTTTAGTCCTGGTTTATTCAATACTGTTTTAATCAATGACATTTAAAAATAATCAGTTACAAATTTCAGCCATGTAAAGGGTTAACTGTTCCAGGAAGCGAACCACACAGCAGTATCGGGTGGGGAGGAGCATTATTAATGTCACTTTGCTGAACTGAAACTAAAGTAGAGAGACATACAGTATATTGTGTACAGGACCAAACTCTCCAGCACCTCAGAAATCTCTATTAAATAGCTATACATTCAGACTATACACTGACTCTCCTACCCTTTGATACCACAAACAGAAAGAACAGAGATATCATCCACGAAAACATACAGGTGAGTAGAAAGATTGACATGGAAAGTTAAGTTGAAGATAAGCTTTACTGTGTTTACGGTGTATATTTCCTGATTTATTTATCCAGAATCTATGGTATGTTACACTTTTCATTCTATGGTTATAGGTATTTTATCTATGTTGTAACATAATGTATCAAGATGTGTTAATATAATCAGATAAGACAATATTGACAACTCTAAAGCTGAATCTATCAAGAGCTGACTGATTCCAATAAATGCTTTATGGTTTCACCTTTGGTCTCTGTCTAGATATGGCTACCTCCAGCAGTCTCCTGTCTGAAGAGCAGTTCCTGTGTTCTATCTGTCTGGATGTGTTCACTGAGCCTATCTC
This sequence comes from Coregonus clupeaformis, assembly GCF_020615455.1. Classification (NCBI taxonomy): domain Eukaryota; kingdom Metazoa; phylum Chordata; class Actinopteri; order Salmoniformes; family Salmonidae; genus Coregonus; species Coregonus clupeaformis. The sequence continues at coordinate 31,405,887 of NC_059219.1, read as the reverse complement.
CACTCCATGTGGACACAACTTCTGCAAGGCCTGTATCACAAAGTACTGGGATAGCAATGCCCTGTGCCAGTGTCCCATGTGTAAAAAAACATTTGATAAGAGACCAGATCTGTTTGTCAATACTTTCATTTCTGAGATGGCTGCTCAGTTCAGGAAGTCATTTCAGGAGAAAGCTACCAGCAGCCCAGAACAATGTCCTGCTCAACCCCTAGATATTCCCTGTGACATCTGCACTGGGACGAAGCTCAAGGCCCTGAAGTCCTGTCTGGTGTGTCAGACCTCTTACTGTGAGACTCACCTGGAGCCTCATCAGAGAGTTGCAGCCTTAAAGAGACACAAGCTGATCAACCCTGTGGAGAACCTGGAAGACAGGATGTGTAAGAAGCATGACAGACCTCTAGAGCTGTTCTGTAGGAGTGACCAGATGTGTGTGTGTCAGTTCTGCACTGAGACAGACCACACGACTCATGACACTGTCCCTCTAGAGGAAGAGTATGGAGAGAGTAAGGCTCAATTGGGGAAGATTGAGGCAGAAGTGCAACAGATGATCCAGGAGAGACTGCAGAAGGTGAATGAGATCAAAGACGCAGTGGATCTCAGCAAGAGAGAGGCAGAGAGAGAGATATCAGACAGTGTGCAGGTCTTCACTGATCTGGTGCGCTCTATTGAGAGAAGCCAGGCTGAGCTCATTGAGGTGATTGAGGAGAAGCAGAAAGCAGCAGAGAGGCAGGCTGAAGGGCTCATTAAAGAGCTGGAGCAGGAAATCACTGAGCTAAAGAGGAGAAGCACTGAGCTGGAGCAGCTCTCACACACTGAGGACCACCTCCACTTCCTACAGAGCATTCCATCCCTCTGCACCCCTCCACCCACCAGAGACTGGTCTGAGATCAGTGTTCACAGTGATCTGTGTGTGGGGGCTGTGAGGAGAGCTGTGTCTCAAGTGGAGGAGACCATTATGAGTGAAGTTAAGAAGTTGTGTGTTGCTGAGTTGAAGAGGATTCAGCAGTATGCAGTGGATGTGACTCTGGACCCTGATACAGCAAGCCCCTGGCTCATACTGTCTGAGGATAGAAAACAAGTGAATCAGGGAGACAAACCACAGAATCTCCCTGACAACCCAAAGAGGTTTGTTACATGTCCCTGCATCTTAGGAATGGAGGGCTTCTCCTCAGGGAGATATTACTACGAGGTGACGGTCAAGGGGAAGACTAAGTGGGATTTAGGAGTGGCCAGAGAGTCCATCAACAGGAAGGGGAAGATCACACTGGGCCCTGAGGATGGATACTGGACTGTTATTCTGAGGAATGGGAGGAAGTACTCAGCCTGTAACTCCCGCTCTATCACGCTCTCCCTGATAGAGAAGCTCCAGAAGGTGGGGGTGTTTGTGGATTATGAGGAGGGTCAGGTCTCCTTTTTGATGTAGACGCCAGGTCTCATATCTACTCTTTCACTGGTTGCACCTTCACAGAGAAACTCTATCCATACTTTTTCCCTGGCAGTAAGGATGGTGGTAAAAAATCTGTCCCTCTGATCATCTCTCCTGTCAATCACACAGAATGACTTAACCTGAAAATCTACTAAAATGTGTACATTAAATCTGTTTTCCTACATCAGAGAGAATATTTCACTGTAATGTTATTACTGACATGGTTGTTGTTTGTTGTCATCAGCATTACAGTGAGGGAAAAAAGTATTTGATCCCCTGCTGATTTTGTACGTTTGCCCACTGACAAAGACATGATCAGTCTATAATATTAATGGTAGTATTATTTGAACAGTGAGAGACAGAATAACAACAAAAAAATCCAGAAAAACGCATGTCAAAAATGTTATAAATTGATATGCATTTTAATGAGGGAAATAAGTATTTGACCCCTCTGCAAAACATGACTTAGTACTTGGTGGCAAAACCCTTGTTGGCAAACACAGAGGTCAGACGTTTCTTGTAGTTGGCCACCAGGTTTGCACACATCTTAGGAGGGATTTTGTCCCACTCCTCTTTGCAGATCTTCTCCAAGTCATTAAGGTTTCGAGGCTGACGTTTGGCAACTCAAACCTTCAGCTCTCTCCACACATTTTCTATGGGATTAAGGTCTGGAGACTGGCTAGGCCACTCCAGGACCTTAATGGGCTTCTTCTTGAGCCACTCCTTTGTTGACTTGGCTGTGTGTTTTGGGTCATTGTCATGCTGGAATACGCATCCACAACCCATTTTCAATTCCCTGGCTGAGGGAAGGAGGTTCTCACCCAAGATTTTACGGTACATGACCCCGTCCATCGTCCCGTTGATGTGGTGAAGATGTCCTGTCCCCTTAGCAGAAAAACACCCCCAAAGCATAATGTTTCCACCTCCATGTTTGACGGTGGGGATGGTGTTCTTGGGGTCATAGGCAGCATTCCTCCTCCTCCAAACACGGCGAGTTGAGTTGATGCCAAAGAGCTCGATTTTGGTCTCATCTGACCACAACACTTTCACCCAGTTCTCCTCTGAATCATTCAGATGTTCATTGGCAAACTTCAGACGGGCCTGTATTTGTGCTTTCTTGAGCAGGGGGACCTTGCGGGCGCTGCAGGATTTCAGTCCTTCACGGCGTAGTGTGTTACCAATTGTTTTCTTGGTGACTATGGTCCCAGCTGCTTTGAGATCATTGACAATATCCTCCCGTGTAGTTCTGGGCTGATTCCTCACTGTTCTCATGATCATTGCAACTCCACGAGTTGAGATCTTGCATGGAGCCCCGGGCCGAGGGAGATTGACAGTTATTTTGTGTTTCTTCCATTTGCGAATAATCGCACCAACTGTTGTCACCTTCTCACCAAGCTGCTTGGCGATGGTCTTGTAGCCCCTTCCAGCCTTGTGTAGGTCTACAATCTTGTCCCTGATATCCTTGGAGAGCTCTTTGGTCTTGGCCATGGTGGAGAGTTTGGAATCTGATTGATTGATTGCTTCTGTGGATAGGTGTCTTTTATACAGGTAACAAGCTGAGATTAGGAGCACTCCCTTTATGAGTGTGCTCCTAATCTCAGCTTGTTACCTGTATAAAAGACACCTGGGAGCCAGAACTCTTTCTGATTGAGAGGTGGTCAAATACTTATTTCCCTCATTAAAATGCAAATCAATTTATAACATTTTTGACATGCGTTTTTCTGGATTTTTTTGTTGTTATTCTGTCTCTCACTGTTCAAATAAACCTACCATTAAAATTACAGACTGATCATTTCTTTGTCAGAGGGCAAACGTACAAAATCAGCAGGGGATCGAATACTTTTTTCCCTCACTGTATGTCAGTCTGTTAGACATGATGAGTATCCTACAGAATGCAACAGCATTGGAAGATATGAAAATATCTCTCCAGGCTCATAGCAAGGTATGATTCGTATCTGGGAGTTATATTTCGGAGGAAGTTCTGATCATGAGATATAAGCATATTTAGCTGATTTATTGTTTGCAGTGTATATCTCTGTTGGTCCTAGCTATAATGAACTGGGATGTGCATGGAGTCAAATTCAGGATTTTTAGAAAATAAAATCCAGTTGAAAATTGAGCAAATTGGCATTCTTTCTAGTAGGCCTGCTGTCCCTGATGTTTACAATAGTGATGGATATGACATCAGTTTGGAATAGTGGAAGTATACTGAGGTGTCTGTGGTTGATATCATATGGAAATGGTCTGTTTATTTTGTGGTTTTGCTGTCTCATCACCGCAATTATCAAAAATACATTTTCACGCTTTACAAATAGTCACCTGTTATGGCACCTTCTCCGTCTGCCTGTCTGCACATTGATTGTGAATAGAGTAAGATAATAAGTGAATGAATGAATGAAGAGGGATGAAATACAGAGACATTTTACAGGACATCTGATTGTTGACATTAAACCCATGCCATGGCATCAATCCAAACTTGAAACAATTGTAAATAAGCACCCGAGAGGAAAAGTTCAGCCATGTAAAGGGTTAAAGGGCCATTCAACATCATATTCATCATATCCAGCACTAAACCAGTCTACATAATATTATGTGAAAACGGTGCGTTTCTATGATCTGTGGTTTAAAAGATCAGAAGAAAGGTCCTAAAAAATGCTCCTCTGACATCACAGGGTAGGATTAAAAGTAAAACACAGTGATTTTCAAAACCTGCAACGAGTTTCTAGCCAGAGGGGGGGTATTTTCTTGCTCCCCACGTAACCGCGAATCACTGTTTTTGAAATATTTTAACTGATGATCACCGTGTAGAGCTTTTCAACTTTTATATTTTTTTCTGCAAAACAAAGAAAAGCGCTTTTTTCACATACACTGTATATACAAAAGTATGTGGCACCCCTTCAAATTAGTGGATTCGGCTATTTCAGCCACACCTGTTGCTGACAGGTGTATACAATGGAGCACACAGCCATGCAATCTCCATAGACAAACATTGGCAGTAGAATGGCCTTACTGAAGAGCTCAGTGACTTTCAACGTGGCACCGTCATAGGATGCCACCTTTTCAACAAGTCAGTTCGTCAAATTTCTGCCCTGCTAGAGCAGCCCCGGTCAATTGTAAGTGCTGTTATTGTGAAGTGGAAACGTCTAGGAGCAACAACGGCTCAGCCGCGAAGTGGTAGGCCACACAAGCTCACAGAACGGGACCGCCGAATGCTGAACTGCGTAGTGCGTAAAAATCGTCTGACCTCGGTTGCAACACTCACTACCGAGTTCTAAACTGCCTCTGGAAGCAACGTCAGCACAATAACTGTTCATCGGGAGCTTCATGAAATGGGTTTCCATGGCCGAGCAGCCCCATGGCTTAAAATCACCATGTGTAATGCCAAGCGTCGGCTTGGAATGGTGTACAGTTCGCCACCATTTGTTTCTGGAGCAGTGTTCTTTGGAGTGATAAATCACGCTTCACCATCTGGCAGTCCGACGGACAAATCTGGGTTTGGCGGATGCCTGGAGAACACTACCTGCCCAAATGCATAGTGCCATCTGTAAAGTTTGGTGGAGGAGGAATAATGGTCTGGGGCTGTTTTTCATGGTTCGGGCTAGGGCCCTTAGTTCCAGTGAAGGGAAATCTTAATGCTACAGCATGCAATGACATTCTAGACAATTCTGTGCTTCCAACTTTGTGGCAACAGTTTGGGGAAGGCCCTTTCCTGTTTCAGCATGACAATGCCCCCATGCACAAAGTGAGGTCCATACAGAAATGGTTTGTCAAGATCGGTGTGGAAGAACTTGACTGGCCTGCTCATAGCCCTGACCTCAACTCCATCGAACACCTTTGGGATGAATTGGAATGCCGACTGTGAGCCAGGCCTCACTAATGCTCTTGTGGCTGAATGGAAGCAAGTCCCCGCAGCAATGTTCCAACATCTAGTGGAAAGCCTTCCCAGAAGAGTGGAAGCTGTTATAGCAGCAAAGGGGGGACCAACTCCATATGAGCAGGTGTCCACATACTTTTGGTCATTTAGTGTACGTTGACACTGCTATTGTGCTGGAGACACTTATTGTTTTGTTTTTTAGGATTTCACTCGGGGTCTCAGAGAGAGAGAGAGAGAGAGAGAGAGAGAGAGAGAGAGAGAGAGAGAGAGAGAGAGAGAGAGAGAGAGAGAGAGAGAGAGAGAGAGAGAGAGAGAGAGAGAGAGAGAGAGAGAGAGAGAGAGAGAGAGAGAGAGAAAGAGAGAGAGAGAGAGAGAGAGAGAGAGAGAGAGAGAGAGAGAGAGAGAGAGAGAGAGAGAGAGAGAGAGAGAGAGAGAGAATTACAGTCGTAAACAAAAAGGGAAATGAGAAGTAAAGTGTTGTGTCTAGTAAATTCAAGCCTAGTTATGACTTGTGAGGGTTTTGGATCGATCAAGATACCTGGGAGATCCGTTTGAAGTCTTGTTGAAAGTCATAGATGAGTTGGAGGAGGTCGCGTCAGTGAAAATAACAAGATATTTGTTTTTTTTTGTGTCCGAGGTGCAGAAGGTGTGTGCTTTAAACCTGAAAAATATATTGAATTGGAATGTGTCGTGTGTGCATCTGCGAAGCAGGGCACCTATCAAGGGGGTTATCTCTGGAGTGGCGCTAGAAGTGAGAGCAAAGGATGTAACTGAAGAAATAGATGCAGTGGTTGGTGCACACCTACTGACCCGTATGGTGGATGGAGTGAGGAAGCCCAGTGGTTGATGCACGCCGACTGACTCGTATGGTGGATGGAGTGCAGAAGCCCAGTGGTTGGTGCACACCAACTGACCCGTATGGTGGATGGAGTGAGGAAGCCCAGTGGTTGGTGCACACCGACTGACCGGTATGGTGGATGGAGTGAGGAAGCCCAGTGGTTGATGCACGCCGACTGACTCGTATGGTGGATGGAGTGAGGAAGCCCAGTGGTTGGTGCACGCTGACTGACCCGTATGGTGGATGGAGTGAGGAAGCCCAATGGTTGGTGCACGCTGACTGACCGGTATGGTGGATGGAGTGAGGAAGCCAACTCCATCCATTCTTTTGTTCTTTGAAGAAGAGTGTCTCCCTTCGTATGTATATTTGAGTTATGTGAGATATCCTGTAAGAGCCTACGTGCCCAAACCCTTGCATTGTGATAAATGTAAACTCTTTGGACTTGTGTCAAGTGTATGTAGACGGGGAGGAATATCGTATGCCAGGTGAGGCAAAATGCTACAATTGTGGTTGCGAGCATTGACCCGAATTCATGAAGTGCCCTATTAGGGTGAAGGAGACCGAGGTCTCCTATCCAGAGGCGGTGAGAAAAGTGGAAGAAGGGAGTAATGTTGAAGACACCATGGTAGTTGGATTAGATCAATTTCCAAAAACAAAAACGTATTGTTTTGTTTTTTTAGGATTTCACTCGGGGTGTCACGATCGTCTAATGAGGAGGACCAAGGCGCAGCGTGAGAAACAAACATGACTTTAATTAGTTAAAGTTTCTAAATACAAAACAAAACACGACTCGTGAAGTCCACGGTGACAATGACCGAACACGGAACAAAAACCCACAAACACAAAGTGAAACACAGGCAGTTAAATATGGCTCCCAATCAGAGACAACCAGCCGACAGCTGACACTCGTTTCCTCTGATTGGGAGTCACACCGGCAAACATAGAAAACAGACAACCTAGAACACCCAACAAAGAAACAGAAAACATAGAATGAACACACCCTGGCTCAACATAATGAGTCCCCGAGCCAGGGTGTGACAGTACCTCTAAAAGGCGCGGACTGCGACCGCGCCTAAAAGCAGCAAAAACAGGGGAGGGCTGGGTGGGCATTCCTCCTCGGCGGCGGCTCCGGCTCGGTCTTGCCCACCACCCTCCAACAAACCCCCATAGCGCCCCTGGTCCGGTCTGGCCCCGCTGGCTGGAGCTGGACTGGACGTAGCAGGAGCGGTAGGCTTCAGCTCCTTAGTGGAGCAGTTGAGCGGTACCTGAATTGGCACCGATGACTCAGGCACGGGTTGTGCCGGACTGACGACTTCGCTCCCCTGGCTTGGTGCGAGTAGCAGGAACGGGCTGGACCAGGCTGACGACTCGCACCCCTGGCTTGGTGCGAGTAGCAGGAACGTTCTGGACCAGGCTGACGACTCGCACCCCTGGCTTGGTGCGAGTGGCAGGAACAGGCTGGACCAGGCTGGCGACTCGCACCGTAGGTTTGGTGCGAGTGGCAGGAACAGGCCGAGCCGGGCTGGCGACTCGCACCCCTGGCTTGGTGCGAGTAGCAGGAACGGGCTGGACCAGGCTGACGACGCGCACCGTAGGTTTGGTGTGAGTGGCAGGAACAGGCCGGGCCGGGCTGGCGACGCGCACCGTAGGTTTGGTGCGAGTGGCAGGAACAGGCCGGGCCGGGCTGGCGACGCACACCGTAGGTTTGGTGCGTGGAGCAGGAACAGGCCGGGCTGGGCTGGCGACGCACCCCGTAGGCTTGGTGCGTGGAGCAGGGACAGGCCGGGCTGGGCTGGCGACGCACACCGTAGGCTTTGTGCGTGGAGCAGGAACAGGCCGGGCTGGGCTGGCGACGCACCCCGTAGGCTTGGTGCGTGGAGCAGGGACAGGCCGAACCGGGCTGTGGAGACGGATAGGAGCCCTGGAGTGAAGAGCGGCCACAACCCGTCCTGGCTGAATGCCTACCCTCACACACTCTGTGTGAGGCATCCGCACAGGACGTACAGGGCGGTGTATCCGTAACCTGGTGGCTTCCAGAATCCGCCCCTCTTTTGCCTCCGTCAGCCCCATCGTCCACGCCGTGTGCCCCCCCCTAATTTTTTTTTGGGGTTGCCTCTCGTCAGTCTCACTCCATGGCCGGCGATCCTCCCATGTCCAGTCTGCCTGCTCCTGGACACGCTGCTTGGTCCTTGTATGGTGGGTTTTTCTGTCACGATCGTCGTATGAGTGAGTAGACCAAGGCGCAGCGTGTGAAACAAACATGACTTTAATTAGTTAAAGTTATAAACAAAACACGACTCGTGAAGTCCACGGTGACAAAATACCGACACGGAACAAAAACCCACAACCACAAGGTGAAAACTGACAGTTTAAATATGGCTCCCAATCAGAGACAACCAGCGAACAGCTGACACTCGTTGCCTCTGATTGGGAGTCACTCAGGCAAACACAGAAATAGACAACCTAGAACACCCAACATAGAAACAGAACACATAAACGAACACACCCTGGCTCAACATACAGAGTCCCGGAGCCAGAGCGTGACACGGGGGCTCAACTTACTGTTGAAAAGTTGGACTCGTAGAATACACAAGGAGATTTCCAAATTTGGTTACAATTTGTTTAGCAATTTTTCACTCAATTGGCTCATGTCAGCTAACATTTTTGTGTAGAATTGCAGGAGATTAGCTGTAAAACTGCACCAAAAAAAAGAGTAGAATTGCTCAATTGCAACGTCTTTTCTCCGCCCCATGGCAAAATGTGTGGAATTGCAGCAAACTTCCTTTAAAACTGCAACATTTTCTTGACGCAGGGAGAGATGGGATAGTGGAGGTATTAGATATCCCACACTCCTCTTATCTAAGTCGGCTATCTCAGGGTGTGGTCTTAGTGTGACCTCACTTAGTCCTTTTGCGTGTGTGTGTGTGTGTGTGTGTTCCAGCGCCACTGTGCTGGTGTGTGTGTATATGTGCCTGTGTTGTCTGGTCAGAGCCAGTGGAAACTTCCTGTGTTGTGCTGCTGGCATAGATATTGCTCCCTTGCAACAGTTCACCCTCTCCCTCTCCTCTCCTCTCCTCTCCTCTCCTCTCCTCTCCTCTCCTCTCCTCTCCTCTCCTCTCCTCTCCTCTCCTCTCCTCTCCTCTCCTCTCCTCTCCTCTCCTCTCCTCTCCTCTCTCTCCCATCTTTTTGTCTCTGCCCTCTCATGGGATTTCACTGACCTGAAGCCTTGTCATCCTGTTTCTCTGTAAGAGGGTTTCAGGCAGCTCTCTGTCTGGTCTTGCTCCTCATAAATGGCATCATGGAAAACTCACACCGCCTGGTCTGCCCTCTGTGGAAAATAGGATTTTACCCCATAAAACAGTAACCTTGTCAGGGTTTATAGTGTGTGTGGCCACAGAGCAGTGTTCATGTCAGGTGGTTCCTGGTTCTATCATTCAGAGAGAGGGAAGAGAGGAGGGGGAGTTACAGGTGAGTTTAGTATGAGAAAGAGAGGTTAACTCTTCCTGCAGAATGTATTGTGTATTGTGTCTTGAGGGGAACGGCACCTCCGTACCTTCAGGCTCTGATCAGTCCCTACACCCAAACGAGGGCATTGCGTTCATCCACCTCTGGCCTGCTGGCCCCACTACCTCTGTGGAAGCCCAGTCAAAACTGTTCGCTGCTCTGGCACCCCAATGGTGGAACAAGCTCCCTCACGACGCCAGGACAGCGGAGTCACTCACCACCTTCCGGAGACACTTGAAACCCCACCTCTTTAAGGAATACCTGGGATAGGATAAAGTAATCCTTCTACCCCCCCCCCAAAAAATAAATAAATTGTAAAGTGGTTATCCCACTGGCTTTAGGGTGAATGCATCAATTTGTGAGTCGCTCTGGACTAGAGCGTCTGCTAAATGACGTAAATGTGCCCTTGAGCAAGGCACTTAACCCTAATTGCTCCTGTAAGTCGCTCTGGATAAGAGCGTCTGCTAAATGACTAAAATGTAAATGTAAAAAAATGATGATGGGAGCTGGTGCTGTAGTGCGGGTGTGTATGTTAGTGTGTTTTTGATTGGTGCCTGCGTGGCCTGTGAATGCCAGGCTGTGGGAGTGGAGAGCAGCAGTGGGGGTCAGAGACAGACTGCCCTCAGTCCTCTACACGGTGTGTGTGTGTGTGTGTGTGTGTGTGTGTTGACTGCAGTGATTCAAACATTGTGATTCTAGGAAGAGTAATGTGAAAGCTGTAGTGACTTTAGTCCTGGTTTATTCAATACTGTTTTAATCAATGACAATTTAAAATGATCAGATCCAAAGTTCAGCCATGTAAAGGGTTAACTGTTCCAGGAAGAGAACCACACAGCAGTATCTGGTGGGGAGGATCATTATTAACGTCACTTTGCTGAACTGAAACTAAAGTAGAGAGACATATAGTACAGTATATTGTGTACAGGACCAAACTCTCCAGCACCTCAAATCTCTATTAAATAGCTATACATTCAGACTATATGCTGACTCTCCTACCCTTTGACACCACAAACAGAAAGGACAGTATATTATCCACGAAAACATACAGGTGAGTAGAAAGATTGACATGGAAAGTTAAGTTGAAGATTTACTGTGTTTACCGTGTATATTTCCTGATTTATTTATCCAGATTCTACGGTATGCTACACTTTTTATCCTACAGTTATAGGACTTATCTATGTTATAACATAATGTATCAATATTCGGTAATATCATCACATAAGACAATGTTGACAACTCTAAAGCTGAATATATCAAGAGCTGACTGATTCAAAATGCTTTATGGTATCACCTCAGGTTTCTGTCTAGATATGGCCACTTCCAGCAGTCTCCTGTCTGAAGAGCAGTTCCTGTGCTCTATCTGTCTGGATGTGTTCACTGAGCCGGTCACTATTTCTTGTGGACATAACTTCTGCAAGGCCTGTATCAGTGGATACTGGGATACCAGTGACCTGTGCCAGTGTCCAATGTGTAAAAAAACATTTGATAAGAGACCAGATCTGTTTGTCAATACTTTCATTTCTGAGATGGCTGCTCAGTTCAGGCAGACAGTTGAAGTGAAAACTACCAGCAGCTCAGACCAATGCCCTGCCATAATTGTAGAAGTGTCCTGTGACATCTGCACTGGGACGAAGCTCAAGGCCCAGAAGTCCTGTCTGGTGTGTCAGACCTCTTACTGTGAGACTCACCTGGAGCCTCATCAGAGAGTTGCAGCCTTAAAGAGACACAAGCTGATCAACCCTGTGGAGAACCTGGAAGACAGAATGTGTAAGAAGCACGACAGACTCCTGGAGCTGTTCTGTAGGACTGACCAGACATGTCTTTGTGTCTTGTGCTTGAAAACAGACCACATGACTCATGACACTGTCCCTCTAGAGGAAGAGTATGGAGAGAGGAAGGCTCAGTTGGGGAAGACTAAGGCAGAAGTACAGCAGATGATCCAGAAGAGACTGAAGAAGGTTCTGGAGATCAAACACTCAGTAGAGCTCAGCAAGAGAGAGGCAGAGAGGGAGATATCAGACAGTGTGCAGGTCTTCACTGATCTGGTGCGCTCCATTGAGATAAGCCAGACTGAGCTCATTGAGGTGATTGAGGAGAAGCAGAGAGCAGCAGAGAGGCAGGCTGAAGGGCTCATTAAAGAGCTGGAGCAGGAAGTCACTGAGCTAAAGAGGAGAAGCACTGAGCTGGAGCAGCTCTCACACTCTGAGGACCACCTCCACCTCTTCCAGAGCTTTCCATCACTGGGCACCCCTCCATCCACCAAGGACTGGTCTGAGATCAGTGTTCACAGTGATCTGTGTATGGGGACTGTGAGGAGAGCTGTGTCTCAGCTGGACGAGACACTGAATAAAGAGATGGAGAAGCTGCCTGAAGTCAAACTGAAGAGGATTCAGCAGTATGCAGTGGATGTGACTCTGGACCCTGATACAGCACATCCCAATCTCATCCTTTCTGATGATGGGAAACAAGTGAGATATGGAGATACATGGACGAATCGTCCTAATACCCCAAAGAGGTCTGATAAAAGTGTAAATGTCTTAGGAAAGGAGGGCTTCTCTTCAGGGAGATTTTACTACGAGGTGATGTTCAAGGGGAAGACTAAGTGGACATTAGGAGTCGCTAGAGAGTCCATCAATAGGAAGGGGACTATCATACTGAACCCTAAGAATGGATACTGGACTGTCTGGCTGAAGAATGGAGAGTACAGGGCTCTCACTGACCCTAGTGTCTTACTCTCCCTGAGAGAGAAGCCCCAGAAGGTGGGAGTGTTTGTGGATTATGAGGAGGGTCAGGTCTCCTTTTATGATGTGGAGGCCAGGTCTCATATCTACTCTTACACTGGCTGCACTTTCACAGAGAAACTCTATCCATATTTCAATCCATGTCTTAGTGATGGTGGTAAAAACTCTGTCCCTCTGATCATCTCTCCTGTCAATCACACAGACTGAGTTTTAATCAGAAAATCTAACTGGCCAGTAAAATAAAAACATTTAGAATAGTCATAATCACAAAGAATATTTCAGACACACAAATATCACACCTCCAAGACATGCTAACCTCTCACCATTACAATAACAGGGGAGGTTAGCTTTTTTTTTTTGGGGGGGGGGGGTCGATATTTGTTTGTCTAACTTTCTCACTCATTATTCACAATTCATTCCGGATTATCCGTAATCATGGTGGCATCCACATGAATGTAGAAGTGTTTAAAACATTATATTCTTATTTAAGTGACTCCAATATGACACAATACATTATTTACCATTAATTTCTATTTGACACAAAATAATCTGAAACGCAACCAAAACAAACAGAAAATGCATTCAACAAATTTGTAGTCACAATCTTGATGTAGTTATTGTATGCTATGGATATGGGACCAAATATTTAACGTTTTACTACTTTAATACACATATAAGTGAATTTATCCCAATTATTTTGGACCCCTAAAATTGGGGGACTATCTATAGAAATGGTGAAACCGATATGTACACAAATACCCTCAAATAAAAGCTGAGAATCTATACTTTAACCTCATAGTAATTGTTTGATTTCAAATCCAAACTTTTTTAGTATAGAGCCAAAAGAAGAAGAAGTTCACTGTATATATAAATATTTTGCTCAGAAAACTTGGGGGTGCAAATAAAACCATTTGTGGGCCAAATTCAGCCAGTTCGGGGACCCTAATGTAGCGGATCTAGTTTCAGGCATTTCTTTTACGCCTGCTACGTTAGGTTAGTATGTGTGTCTGTGTGCACAAGTATGTCAGTCACACACTATTGGCCCCGCTCTGCTGGTCCATGGTTCTTGGCTGCGTCATGCATGAGGCCCCATGTTAATTTAAAAAGACGCTGGATCCCATTCTCTCCCTATGTTCCTGCCAGGAGCACCTCTGCATTCCACAGCGTGTGAGGAATTATTCCTTCCTGGGAATCCTGCAAATACATCTTAATCACCATGGAAACAGGCTAGTGGAGGGACAGATCCAGAGATGGGAATTCAGGAAGTTGCTCTGATTGGGTTGGAGTGGTGTCATTCAGAGGTTCTGTTGTCTTGCCTTAAATAGCTATTTTATTTCATCACAACTGTGTGTTGTGTGTGTCTGTTTTCTGTATGTAAGACTGTGTATTGGTGATAACAGTAGCACTGGTCTGAGCACCCAGACCTCTACTAGCCTATTAGTCTGTGTAGTGGACATTGTTTTAAGCCCAAATGGACTACAGAGACTGACACTAAATGCAGTGAGAGAAAGTGAGTGTGTCAGCCAGCCAAGCAGTTACCCTGCCAGCTGCGGTGCTTCTATTCTGGGGCATGGGCACAAAATGGCTGCCGTTACTCACAGGATGTAAATGACATCTGCCTTGAGACTGGAGGACCAGCGGGGTCCAATGGACCGGGGGGGATGCAGACTGCCGTCAGTGACACACACACACTGTTGAGATGCAGGTCTGTGGTTGTAGACAGTGGTGCGGGAGCAGTTTTTTGTAAATTACGTCATCATTTCCTCAAAGTTTGTACCGACAGATTTAGCCAATTGATTAGCCTGTCATTATAGAATATGCATAAAATGCCTCCAATTGCAACGTCTGTCTATGCCCACTCATATTTCCTCAAGAAAATGTTCCATTTTTAATACCCTCAAACATCAAATTAGGAATAGGCTACCCAAAGTCAAAATAGGCCACCACCATTGTCAATCGCGAATGATAATTCTTCACGTTTTACCTGTGAAACGTCCAAACTGCATGTCCATGCCAATCATTTGATTGATCTCAATCAGTTTCATGGGAGTATGCATTTAGATATTCTTGAATTACTGTTTCGTGAGTGAATTAGAACAGAAGGTGTTAACAAACTATTAGCCTTTCTTGCATTTTGTTTCAATTAAAGCATATATCCTGCCTAGTGGTGCACTCTGAGTTTTGGCGCATGACATTGTCTTTTTTGACTATTCAGCTTCAGCTAACCATCCTAAAATCTCATTAGAAATGAGGTGTTTTTGGTGTAACAGTAACGTTATAGGCTTATGCTATGATAGTATTGTGATTAGGTTTTGATCTAACTTTGACCACCATTGTGAGAAGTGATCATCTTATATTTATTATAATAATATATAATCATTATATAATAATAATAATAATAATAATAATAATAATAAGTGAAGAGTAGGACTATTAGGCTTAGGCAACAGATCTTGATGAGATGGCATTTTAAAGGAAATTTACACTCGAACTATCTTTTGGTATTTGTTTCATTAGTCCATTGTTGATATAGTCCCAAAATGTTTTGCTTGTCAGCAATCACATTTTCAAGATATGTAACTTTGAAAATGAAATCATCCCTGCAAAACGCAGCATCCTACTGTATGATGCAAAATGCATCATACATGAATGATTTCTGTATTTTGAAAGTTACATATCTTGACAACTTGATTGCTGACAAGCAAAACATGTTGGGACTATGTCAACAATGGACTAATGAAACAAATATCAAAAGATCTGGCAGTGATGTTAAAGAAGTTGAACCAACTTGTGGTGCTGGAGGATAGCTGGAGGATAGCTGAAGATAGCTGGAGGATAGCTGAAGGATAGCTGGAGGATAGCTGAAGGATAGCTCTGCCATTCGGCCAGTTCAGGAACAAACAACAATAACTTGCAGTAGGCCTTTAGCCTAATAGGCCTACGACTACTTGGTATGCTATCTGTAGGCTATACTGATTGTGAAGAGAGGTTTACACGCTGTATCATAAATACATTTTGATTTGATTATCTTGAACACACGGCTACAATATACCCTATTACAGAATAAAAGAAAACAGAGAGGTGAACTATCAATTCATATAATTTATTTGCATAGATTAAACATACTATCAAATCAATTGACTAGGTAGTGAACATAAATCATTACATTAGAATTGCAGGAAATTCATTTTAAAACAACCATAAAATCAAGATTTTGGTGTGGTGTATTCATGCATCTCAATAAACTACAACCTAAATGCTTTATTAGGGAAAGTGGATACCTAGTCAGTTGCACAACTGAATGCATTCAACCAAAATGTGTCTTCCCCATTTAACCCAACCCGTCTGAATCAGAGAGGTGCGGGAGGGCTGCCTTAATCGACGTCATCAGTGCCCAGGGAGCAGTTGTTGTTGGGGGTTAACTGCCGTGCTCAAGGGCAGAACGGCAGATTTCTCCTCTTTGCCGGCTCGGGATTCAAACCAGTGACCTTTTGGTAACTTGCCCAATGCGCTTAACCGCTAGGCCACCATTACCGCCAACTTGGCCCAATTCACATTTCCAATTTCCCACCCTGACATAGACCTACCTTATTATTATTGCATTTTTCTATTGGCCGAAGTTGTCAAGCCTCCGACGGGCCTCAGCGGTGCACACACATAGCCTATAGTTCTTCATCCTTCTCACCATCGACAGAGAGAAGACATGGAAGAAACCACCATTTACCTCATATTTATTTGGTTAGACATTCTATCGTTTTTCATGGAATATTAGTCGTAATTAAATATAATGTATTTAGAATTGATCAGAATACATTTTACAGAAATAGTTTTACCTGTTGTGTGTATTGTCCAATTGAAAAGAGTGAGGGAGCGTAGCTCCTCCGCAGTCCGCAGCACTACATCCTGGTTGTAGAGCAGTGTGGAGAGCCGGAGAGCAACCCACTCTCACTCTCTCTCACTCTCTCACACACACACACACACACACACACACACACACACACACACACACACACACACACACAGAGCACATTCTAACATTGGGAAATGTACAGCTTGCATCATGCTGACGTGTTTATCCCTGAACAAAGTAGTTGTTTCTAAATGCAATTTAGGAGAAGAGCATGAGAAAATTGAAAATGGAATTCAGACAAAGCCTTTGACAGCTGTGCAGTTCCTCGGCTGGGTCGGAAAATAAATAGTTTTCTATTTTCTGCTCTTTTCACCCTTGGCAATGTCGCAAAACCAGATTGTTTTATTATTGTGTGAGATTAAACGTAATAGTCTCAAGGGGCTTCTTAGCTGTGGATTAGGAGATAATAGGTGAAAGAGCGTGCACACAAACACACACACACACACACACACACACACACACACACACACACACACACACACACACACACACACACACACACACACACACACACACGCTGACTGAATGAGGTGTAGTAGGATGCTAGTTATTGATTTGATGTAATTCATGTATTGACCCATACAGTAGGCCTACACTTCCATCCAGACACGTGACTGATCCAGGGCCTGGTCAATAACATGGTCCTGTATGTTATGTAACAAACTTCTCTATCTCGTAATGGACTAGGGCCTGTAAGGGCCAGGGTTGGCTGTGTGTTTGTGTGTCCGTGCACCCATCCATCCGTGTGTGTGTTAAATCGTTGCTTAATAATGCACTAGAGGAAGGGGAACGCTGGGTTTTGGTTTGGTGTAGTCCCGTGTAGCTCAGTTGGTAGAACATGGCGCTTGCAATGCCAGGGTTGTGGGTTCGATTCCCACGGGGGACCAGTATGAAAATGTATACATTCACTAACTGTAAGTCGCTCTGGATAAGAATGTCTGCTAAATGACTAAAATGTGTAGGGCTATCATTACGACAGGGTACTATATATGTTCTCCTGTATGTTTTCTGTAGGCTAATGTAAAGTGTATCTTTGTTTTCGTGTTGTATACTGTAGCTGATTGAAATGGAGGGTATTGTAAGATGTGTACATACATACAGTAGGCTATATGTAGGCCTCAGGGAGAAGTTTGTTGAATGTAATTGTTGTGACATTAGTAATTGAAGTACATTGAGCTTGTTTAGGTATGGGGCCCACATGGAAACACACACGCACACATGGAAGAGGGAGAACAATTGCAAAGTTGGAGCCATTTCAGTGTTTCATTAGATGTATGGGGGTATTATAGGTTTAGGAGCAGGATTTACAGCTGGATGTTTCTGTCCATTTCAGACTGGAATGCAGACGAGGATTTCCCGCCCACACTTATGACTATCTGTCCTCCCCTCCCCTCTACCTGTCTGTCATTCTCCCCCTGTCCTCCCCTCCCCTCTACCCGTCTGTCATTCTCCCCCTGTCCTCCCCTCCCCTCTACCTGTCTGTCATTCTCCCCCTGTCCTCCCCTCCCCTCTACCTGTCTGTCATTCTCCCCCTGTCCTCCCCTCCCCTCTACTTGTCTGTCATTCTCCCCCTGTCCTCCCCTCCCCTCTACTTGTCTGTCATTCTCCCCCTGTCCTCCCCTCCCCTCTACCTGTCTGTCATTCTCCCCCTGTCCTCCCCTCCCCTCTACTTGTCTGTCATTCTCCCCCTGTCCTCCCCTCCCCTCTACCTGTCTGTTCTTCTCCCTCTGTCCTCCCCTCCCCTCTACCTGTCTGTCATTCTCCCCCTGTCCTCCAATCCCCTCTACCTGTCTGTCATTCTCCCCCTGTCCTCCCCTCCCCTCTACCTGTCTGTCCTTCTCCTTCTGTCCTTCTGTCTCCTGTCATTACTGTAGTACAGGTTTATTACAGTATTCCAGTCCAGAGAGGAGGATGCTGGTCCTTCTGCCCTCTGGCTCTCCTCTCCCTGCTGCCTCCTCAGGAGAGTCTGCTCAGCAGGGTTAATGATGCACATCTAATAGCTTCCTTTACACTTTCTTTATTACTTTATTTTACCACTCTCTGTCCCTGTCTCTCTTTCTCCTAGTCTCTCTGTCTCCCTCCCTCCATCCATCTCAAGCTCAAGCTATCTCTTCCACTCTATTGCACATATCCTACATTTGCTCTAAAACAGAGTGAATCAAGTTGTACTGTATTCATGTATGCTGCCAGCCTTTATTCTCTCCTCCCTCTGCTCCCTCTGCTGCCTCTGCTCCCTCTCCTCCCTCTCCTCCCTCTCCTCCCTCTGCTCCCTCTCCTCCCTCTCCTCCCTCTGTTCCCGCTCCTCCCTCTCCTCCCGCTCCTCCCTCTCCTCCCTCTGCTCCCTCTCCTCCCTCTCCTCCCTCTGTTCCCTCTCCTCCCTCTGTTCCCACTCCTCCCTCTCCTCCCGCTCCTCCCTCTGCTCCCTCTGCTCCCTCTCCTCCCTCTCTCCTCCCTCTGCTCCCTCTCTCCTCCCTCTCTCCTCCCTCTCCTCCCTCTGCCCTCCCTCTCCTCCCTCTCCTCCCTCTGCCCTCCCTCTCCTCCCTCTCCTCCCTCTGCTCCCTCTCTCCTCCATCTGCTCCCTCTCTCCTCCCTCTGCTCCCTCTCCTCCCTCTGCTCCCTCTCCTCCCTCTGCTCCCTCTCCTCCCTCTCTCCTCCCTCTGCTCCCTCTCTCCTCCCTCTCTCCTCCCTCTCCTCCCTCTGCCCTCCCTCTGCTCCCTCTCTCCTCCCTCTGCTCCCTCTCCTTCCTCTGCTCCCTCTCCTCCCTCTGCTTCCTCTCCTCCCTCTCCTCCCTCTCTCCTCCCTCTCCTCCCTCTGCTCCCTCTCTCCTCCCTCTGCCCTCCCTCTCCTCCCTCTCCTCCCTCTGCTCCCTCTCTCCTCCCTCTCCTCCCTCTCCTCCCTCTGCTCCACCCGCTCCTCCCTCTCCTCCCTCTGCTCCCTCTTCTCCCTCTGCTCCCTCTCCTCCCTCTGCTCCCTCTCCTCCCTCTCCTCCCTCTGCTCCCTCTCCTCCCTCTGTTCCCTCTCCTCCCTCTGCTCCCTCTGCTCCCTCTGCTCCCTCTGCTCCCTCTGCTCCCTCTCTCCTCCCTCTCCTCCCTCTGCTCCTCCCGCTCCTCCCTCTGCTCCCTCTGCTCCCTCTCCCCCCTCTGCTCCCCCCGCTCCTCCCGCTCCTCCCGCTCCTCCCTCTGCTCCCTCTTCTCCCTCTGCTCCCTCTCCTCCCTCTGCTACCTCTCCTCCCTCTCCTCCCTCTCCTCCCTCTGCTCCCCCCGCTCCTCCCGCTCCTCCCTCTGCTCCCTCTTCTCCCTCTGTTCCCTCTCCTCCCTCTGCTCCCTCTCCTCCCTCTGCTCCCTCTCCTCCCTCTGTTCCCTCTCCTCCCTCTCCCCCCTCTGCTCCCTCTCCTCCCTCTCTCCTCCCTCTGCTCACTCTCCTCCCTCTGCTCCCTCTCCTCCCTCTCCTCCCTCTGTTCCCTATGTTCCCTCTGTTCCCTCTCCTCCCTCTCCTCCCTCTGTTCCCTCTCCTCCCTCTGTTCCCTCTCCTCCCTCTGCTCCCTCTGTTCCCTCTCCTCCCTCTCCTCCCTCTGTTCCCTCTCCTCCCTCTGCTCCCTCTGTTCCCTCTGTTCCCTCTGCTCCCTCTGCTCCCTCTTCTCCCTCTGCTCCCCTCCCTCTCCTCCCTCTCCTCCCTCTCCTCTAGTACTTCACCTGTGCCTATAAAGAGTTAGTGTCGTTAGTGTTTGTGACCATCAGCAGAACCGCAATGGGCTATTTATTATAGCTGCGCTGTGCAGAAGAGGAGCCATTGTATATTTCAACATCATAACCATAACAAACCTCAGTAAGACTATTAAGCCGTGACAGAAATGAAATGATGAAATGAAACAGGAAAACGCAGATATGAATAACTCCTTATTACTCACACATTTCACCAACAAAAGTGCAGTTACAGGAGAGAACACTTTTTGTGAATACAAAAACACACAGTCCCTGGGCTCATAACCGAAAGCTAGTTTGATGTGTGGAAATGTGACAGGCTTGACTTGATATTAGTATATTAATATATCTGGGAATAAATTGATTTATGGAGTCAGGGAGGGACGTACTGATTTTAGCAAACCGGAAATGTTGCTGCATACACACACAGTATACATGCACACACACACTAATGTAGTTTGAGGTTTTTGTGTCAATTGTACTACTCTGAGAACTATGAACACTATCAGTCGTGCTGGCGTTTTGATTGACAGCTCGCCCTGAGGGACTGGAACAAGAGATGGAGACTACAGACATCGCACATACAATCTCAATGGATGAGAACTTTATTGTAGTTACAGAGGAAGTGCTGATCTGATACAGGGGTTTGAGAAACCCCTTGACTACAGAGAGGAAGAGACAGTCAAAGAGAAATGGCTCATCCAGATACCTAGGAGTACTCTTTCTAACAGAGGCAGGAGAGGAGAGATGTCCTCATGCACTTACCGGTATGCAGACTGAATGTCTGCAGTGTTACTCTACAGTATGTTGCTGTAGGCTGAGGCTCAGAGACAGACTTGGATAGTGTCTGTTCTCCCATAGGAACAGCATGGCAGAATCACTTAGGGCCTGTGAGCTCTGACCTCCATCACTGTAGGCTGTCTATGGAGGGACACATCTCTGACATCTTTCTCTATCTCTTAACCTCCTCCTCCTCCCATCATTACCACCACATAAGAGCTTCCCTCACTCCTCAGATAGGAAAGGAGATAAAACGACAGGAAGTTAACCATCCGACGGGCAGGGGGAAACATGACAAGATTTCCTCTCTCTCTCTCTCTCCTCTCTATCTCTCACTCTGTTAATTACAGTGCTTGTTCTCTGCCGAGAGAGATGTTCTTTTGCTCCATGAAGCTCTGCTCAGTGTGATTTAGGGCCTTTATAGCCCTGCGAGGAGTGAAAGTGAAAATTCTACTTAACAAAGAGCTGCTATTCACAGTGCCTCTCTCTCTCCCAGTCAGCGTTGATGTGATGTGGCATGACAATGGAGTAGAGGAGATATGATAAAGAAAAAGAAGGGGAGAAAAAAGAGGAGGAGGAGGAGGGTGTCACTTTTTTCCCTCAGACTCATTAATCATCAAGCATCACTCGTTTGTTCAGTCACTCGCTCAGGCCTCTCAAACTCATTTGCGGAGAAGTGAAGTTGACGTGGAGAGATAGAGGGGGAGATGGTAGAGAGAAGAGAGAGATGACATTGAGACAGATATAGTAGAAAGACAGGGATGGCTTAGCATGCCTTGTTAAACTAGCTCAGTCCTGTCTCTCTGCTGTGTATGGCTGTAGTTCAGTCCTGTCTCTCTGCTGTGTATGGCTGTTGCTCAGTCCTGTCTCTCTGCTGTGTATGGCTGTTGCTCAGTCCTGTCTCTCTGCTGTGTATGGCTGTAGTTCAGTCCTGTCTCTCTGCTGTGTATGGCTGTTGCTCAGTCCTGTCTCTCTGCTGTGTATGGCTGTTGCTCAGTCCTGTCTCTCTGCTGTGTATGGCTGTAGTTCAGTCCTGTCTCTCTGCTGTGTATGGCTGTTGCTCAGTCCTGTCTCTCTGCTGTGTATGGCTGTAGCTCAGTCCTGTCTCTCTGCTGTGTATGGCTGTAGTTCAGTCCTGTCTCTCTGCTGTGTATGGCTGTAGCTCAGTCCTGTCTCTCTGCTGTGTATGGCTGTAGCTCAGTCCTGTCTCTCTGCTGTGTATAATAATAATAATAATAAGCCATTTAGCAGACGCTTTTATCCAAAGCGACTTACAGTCATGCGTGCATACATTTTATTTATTTTTTTGTGTATGGGTGGTCCCGGGGATCGAACCCACTACCTTAGCGTTACAAGCGCCGTGCTCTACCAGCTGAGCTACAGAGGACCACGTGTATGGCTGTAGCTCAGTCCTGTCTCTCTGCTGTGTATGGCTGTAGCTCAGTCCTGTCTCTCTGCTGTGTATGGCTGTAGTTCAGTCCTGTCTCTCTGCTGTGTATGGCTGTAGTTCAGTCCTGTCTCTCTGCTGTGTATGGCTGTAGTTCAGTCCTGTCTCTCTGCTGTGTATGGCTGTAGTTCAGTCCTGTCTCTCTGCTGTGTATGGCTGTAGTTCAGTCCTGTCTCTCTGCTGTGTATGGCTGTAGTTCAGTCCTGTCTCTCTGCTGTGTATGGCTGTAGTTCAGTCCTGTCTCTCTGCTGTGTATGGCTGTAGCTCAGTCCTGTCTCTCGCTGTATATGGGTGTAGCTCAGTCTTCATCCAAGGTTCCTGAATATGAAGGAACTCCACCACAGCCTTCCAACTACTCTACTATAGAATGTAAACACACAGTACAGTACCTGTCCATACCTGTGTTTAGGACAGGAACTCAGATAAAGACTTAGGGTGCGTCTGAAATAGCACCCTATTTCCTTTAGTGCACTACGTTTGGGCCCATCGCCTGGTCAAAAGTAGTGCACTATATAGGGACTATGATGCAATTTTTAGATGCACAATAGACTTCACCCATGGGACCATAACAGCAGTAGTAGTAATATCTCAGAGTTGATGTTTCAGTGACCCATGACCATTAGTCTCTGATGACCTCTTAAAGGGAATGGGCTTTACTTACAGTGAGGGAAAAAAGTATTTGATCCCCTTCTGATTTTGTACGTTTGCCCACTGACAAAGACATGATCAGTCTATACTTTTAATGTTAAGTTTATTTGAACAGTGAGAGACAGAATAACAACAAAGAAAATCCAGAAAAACGCATGTCAAAAATGTTATAAATTGATTTTCATTTTAATGAGGGAAATAAGTATTTGACCCCTCTGCAAAACATGAATTAGTACTTGGTGGCAAAACCCTTGTTGGCAATCACAGAGGTCAGACGTTTCTTGTAGTTGGTCACCAGGTTTGCACACATCTCAGGAGGGATTTTGTCCCACTCCTCTTTGCAGATCTTCTCCAAGTCATTAAGGTTTCGAGGCTGACGTTTGGCAACTCAAACCTTCAGCTCCCTCCACATATTTTTTATGGGATTAAGGTCTGGAGACTGGCTAGGCCACTCCAGGACCTTAATGTGCTTCTTCTTGAGCCACTCCTTTGTTGCCTTGGCCGTGTGTTTTGGGTCATTGTCATGCTGGAATACCCATCCAAGACCCATTTTCAATGCCCTGGCTGAGGGATGAGGTTCTCACCCAGGATTTGACGGTACATGGCCCCGTCCATCGTCCCTTTGATGTGGTGAAGTTGTCCTGTCCCCTTAGCAGAAAAACACCCCCAAAGCATAATGTTTCCACCTCCATGTTTGACGGTGGGGATGGTGTTCTTGGGGTCATAGGCCGCATTCCTCCTCCTCCAAACATGGCGAGTTGAGTTGATGCCAAAGAGCTCGATTTTGGTCTCATATGACCACAACACTTTCACCCAGTTCTCCTCTGAATCATTCAGATGTTCATTGGCAAACTTCAGACGGCCCTGTATATGCGCTTTCTTGAGCAGGGGGACCTTGCGGGTGCTGCAGGATTTCAGTCCTTCACAGCGTAGTGTGTTACCAATTGTTTTCTTGATGACTATGGTCCCAGCTGCCTTGAGATCATTGACAAGCTCCTCCCGTGTAGTTCTGGGCTGATTCCTCACCGTTCTCAAGATCATTGCAACTCCACGAGGTGAGATCTTGCATGGAGCCCCAGGCCGAGGGAGATTGACAGTTCTTTTGTGTTTCTTCAATTTGTGCACCAACTGTTGTCACCTTCTCACCAAGCTGCTTGGCGATGGTCTTGTAGCCCATTCCAGCCTTGTGTAGGTCTACAATCTTGTCCCTGACATCCTTGGAGAGCTCTTTGGTCTTGGCCATGGTGGAGAGTTTGGAATCTGATTGATTGCTTCTGTGGACAGGTGTCTTTTATACAGGTAACAAGCTGAGATTAGGAGCACTCCCTTTAAGAGTGTGCTCCTAATCTCAGCTTGTTACCTGTATAAAAGACACCTGGGAGCCAGAAATCTTTCTGATTGAGACGGGGTCAAATACGTATTTCCCTCATTAAAATGAAAAATCAATTAATAGCATTTTTGACATGCGTTTTTCTGGATTTTTTTGTTGTTGATAAATGGTTAAGGGAGGGGTTCAAATACTAACACAAGGCTTTTAGTTTGGTTAAGTGCTGAGAGCATTGAGGTGGTCCCAGACATGAGTTATTTTAGCACCTCAAAGGCCTAGCCCTAGTCTCTACTCTCTGGTATGGCATACAGCTGTGACTGTCGTTGTGTGCGTGTGTGTGTGCACGTGCACGTGCTTGTGTCTGAGAATGTGCAGCTACACAGGGCACGGTCTGATCGATTTAGAGTCCCCAGGGAAACAAGGGAATTCCCTGAAAGGGTTATTCAGGGTACAGAGCAAAAATAATCACCAGCTCTAAGAAAACATTCCTACTCTTTAGATCAAGAACAGCCCTCCCTCCCTCCCTCCCTCTCTTCCTCCCTTCTTCCCCCATCCTTCTTTCTTCACAATGAAATGCTAATGTATGGGTCAAGTGAGCTACTGTTGAATGAAATGGGAACTATGCATATTGTATTAGTCAGCTCCCCATAGATCATCATTTGTATTCCAGAAGATTAATCTATCTCCTTTTTCTCTCTCTCTCTCTCTCTCTCTCCCCCAGTCGGAGTTCTCCAGTGCGGCCATCCTCCACCAGGCGAGGAGAGACCAGGTAGCAGAGTCATGTCGGGCCCACAGTGCGTCCAGCCGCAAGCGCCGGGTCCTGACCCCTGGTGACCTCAAACACCTGGTGGTGGATGAGGAGCATGAGCTCATCTACTGCTATGTCCCCAAGGTGGCCTGCACCAACTGGAAACGCGTCATGATGGTCCTCACCGGACGCGGCAAGTACAGGTCAGTAGCATAGGAAACTAATATTAAGATTTCAGATACTGTACCAAGACACATTTTCCGATAGGGACACAATGAATAAATGATTAAAGATGTAAAAAGAAAAGCTGAATAGTAGATTGTTGTATTATTGATAATAATACTACTACTACTGATACGACTACGCTGTCACAAAACATTAAGAACACCTTCCTAATATTGAGTTGCATCTCCCCCTTTTGCCCTCAGAACAGCCTAAATTCTTTGGGGCATGGACTCTACAAGGTGTTTAAAGCGTTCCACAGGGATGCTGGCCCATGTTGACTCCAATGCTTCCCACAGTTGTGTCAAGTTGGCTGGATGTCCTTTGGGTGGTGGACCATTCTTGATACACACGTGAAACTGTTGAGCGTGAAAAACCCAGCAGCATTGCAGTTCTTGACACAAACCGGTGCGCCTGGCACCTACTACCATACCCCGTTCAAAGGCACTTAAATATTTTGTCTTGCCCATTCACCCTCTGAATGGCACACATACACAATCCATGTCTCAATTGTCTCAAGGCTTAGAAATCCTTCTTTAACAAGTGACATCAATAAGGGATCATAGATTTCACCTGGATTCACCTGGTCAGTCTAGGTCATGGAAAGAGCAGGTGTTCTTAATGTTTTGTAGACTCAGTGTTTATAACTGCTGTTACTATTACTACAACTCCTAATACTACAATTGAGATACTTTTCATTGTTTGTGTTGTCGTTATTCTGTTCCTCATGGTCTTTACTTCTGTCCATCCCAGTGACCCTATGGAGATCCCTTCCAACGAGGCCCACGTCCCGTCCAACCTGAAATATCTCAACCAGTACAGCATTGCTGAGATCAACCACCGCCTCAAGAGCTACCTCAAGTTCCTGTTCGTCCGGGAGCCCTTCGAGAGGCTCGTCTCCGCTTACCGCAACAAGTTCACCCTCAAGTACAACTCCTCCTTCCACCGCCGCTTCGGCACCAAGATCGTCCGCCGCTACCGCAAGAACGCCACGCAGGAGGCGCTGCTCAACGGCGCCGACGTCAAGTTCCGGGAGTTCGCCGAGTATCTTGTCGACCCGGCCACGCAACGTGACGGCCCGCTAAACGAGCACTGGCAGACGGTGTACCAGCTGTGCCACCCCTGTCACATCCACTATGACCTGGTGGGCAAGTACGAAACCCTGGAGGATGACGCCAACTATGTTCTGCGGCTGGCGGGGGTGGGCGAGTCGCTGCGCTTCCCGACCTTCGCCAAGTCCACCCGCACCACCGACAGCATGACGGCCCAGTTCTTCAGCAACATCAGCTCCCAGCAGCACGCCCAGCTCTACCAGCTGTATAAACTGGACTTCCTCATGTTCAACTACTCCACGCCAAGCTATCTGCGACTGGACTAACGACTAGAGGACCAGTACATGACTCGCCAGCTGGGACTCTGGGCACGATCCACTTTTAATAAGAGAAGAAAAAAAGAACAGAGAAAGAGGAGAATGGATATTTTTGCGAAAACTTTATTCAAAAACTGTCGTCGCTATTTCTGGGGGGTGAACAGGAAGGGCTGAGGTGAATGGGAGGGACATAGATTGAGGAAAGGGGCTGGATCCGATTTAATGTGAAAGATTCTTGGTTATCCAATCAGCATTGTTCTGAAGGAGGAAGTGGAGATCCTACAGCATCAGAATGCAGGGTTCGGGTGGAGCTGATGTCAGAGGTTTTCTAAGAGGGGAAATCGAGGAGAGTAGCAGGACTCTTGGAGAGTGGTCGATGTGTGTTCTGTATGTAAATGAGGTGGGACTCTTGACCAATTAGGCTGCTTTGGATTCTGCACAGCAAACGGTGGCCTCGCATGCACGCGCTCTGGCCCCAAAGCATCATGGGAGCTGAGCTTATTTTATAATGAACAATAATGAAACTCCGTTAAATTGTAAAACACATCCATGTCCTTCAGTTGGCTGTATCCTGGGTGTGTTTGATAGCACCCACCAACCCTCTCTTTCATAGCACCCACCAATGATATATTTGATAAGTAAACTGGCTCTTGGCTCCCCCTCAAGCCCTCCTCATGATAGCTGGCTATTGACTTTGTTCTAAAGACCTCTAGAACCATCAGGCGTAAGCAGAGGAGCTAAATTTACAGCCAACTGCTCTAAAGTAGTAGCTATGGTGTCAAGATCTCATCATCATAGGTGAAAAGAACTCCTGAATCCTGAGGTTTGCCAGGTGAGGCCTCAGACTCCCACAGCAGGGTCTGAAACGGCGGCCATTTTAGAAAGACGCTGAGCACCCTCTATGCTTTGAGCCACAGGAAGTGGTCAGAAGAAGACAGGAAGTGCCCTTGTGAATGGGTGCACCGGATGTGATTGACAGGTGTTAGGTGCCTCCCACTGACCCAGAGAGGAACTGAAGAAGAGATGGCCTGTGTGACTGTGAAACGGTTTAAGGGACAGGATCTCATAACCCCGCCCACGCCACGCCCCTAAACCAGGGAGGGACCCAGCGTACACGCTTCCCCCACCCCCCGCTTCGACGACCAAACATGTTTTTTAGTAAATTAATTTTTTTATGTCTTGGTTTTATTGTCTTATGAAAACATTGCTGCGAGCAGCAATAAAAAATATTATTTAAATTACTTTTACTGTCGCGGGGGGAGGTAGATAAAAAAAAATATTGGCAGATGAACATTTTAGTAGATTTTGTAAAGATAAAATTGTTTTTATGAGTTTTGTTTTTCATGTTTTTGATCCTGAGTTGCCTCCGGTACACTGTTAATGATAACATTTTCATTTTCTTCCTTTTTCCGAAGGGCGTACAATACAATATAGTTAAGTCCATGGCTTTGGTTTCTCTGTGCGTGAGAGCTGGGATATTCCATGGGATTTAGAGTTATTCCCTCTCTCCCCCTTAGTCAACTGAGTCTGGTGCCAAAGGGTTGGAACACTGCCAATGACAGAGAGGGACAGAGTCAACTCAACTCTTATCAGTACTTTTCCATACATCCAATAATATACTAAACATTTACAATCCTGTGATTGAAAACATAAACTATAGCATGAGAAAAGTATTCTACATACATATCTACGTCTACAGTGCAGACCACTGCTCTGTATCAGAAATGAGCAGTGGTTGCTTTGATAATGATCGAAAATAGAACCGTCTACCTTTGTCTGGCGGTGAAAGTCAGGTCTGTGTCCGCCCTCCTTAGGTGAAAGTGCAGTGTCTAATCATTACTCTGTGTAGTCTATGGGATCACAGAGAGTTGTATACACCACGCAGGAGTGGGCGACGGAGAGAAGACAACTTAATTAGCCAAGCTAAGAGGGAGGGAGGGAGGGAGGGAGGGTGGGAAGGAGGGAGAGTCCTCTTTATTCTTTACACTCCTTTGTCATTCTTCTTCCATTCAGACTTCAAAGAGAGAGGGACGTTTATTGGGAAAGTTGTGTATTTTTATATAGCTAGGTCTGAGCAGAAGTAACTGCAGCACAGAAGAAATTATTCACTTCTATATTCATTTGTCCCTCAGACTGTTAGTTTAGACAGGCGTGGTGACTGTAATGACAAGCTCACCTCATTCTGTCATAGCTTCTAAAATATTGGTGGCAGTTGTGTATGTATATTTGCGTGTGTGTGTGTGTATGGCGTTATAATGAGCAACTGGTTTGGAGGAACAAGGCCCTCCACATCTGGCTCTGATAAAGAGGAAGGCTACTGGTTTGGCCTACATCTCCGACACCCCATCCACTTACAGAAACAATGGGAGCATTCTGAGCTCTCCCTCCTCCTGAGACAGACACACACACACACACACACACACGTGCTGATGTTGATGCCACGCAGCCTCTTACTAAGCAGCTGTACTCTAGTGAGGGTTGGTAATTGAGGTATGGGCACATCTAAAACACCACACACTCAGCTTCTCTCGAACTGCCTATTTAGCCTCCAAAATGAGACACTGAATACACAAAGGCCTCACAACTCTGCAAACAAACAGTTATGGAGTCCTCTCCTGTGCTCTCCTCTTGACTCCAACCTCTCTCCCAAAATGGCCCCATATAAAAACAGAAGTGGATTTTTGGACAGTGTCAGTGATCCCTACCCTCGCAACAGGAAAAGGGCAGGCGTCTTATACAAACAGAGCTGTTAAAATCCCACAGAGGTCCAGCCTAACGGTCCCTGTGGAAATACTGACCTGATTCAAACCTTTTTTATTCTCCATTCTTATTCCATATCCTAGCTCACGCTACCTAGAAATCCACCCGAATCCAATTCTGACATGTCCAGTTA
Organism: Coregonus clupeaformis; assembly: GCF_020615455.1. Taxonomy (NCBI): domain Eukaryota; kingdom Metazoa; phylum Chordata; class Actinopteri; order Salmoniformes; family Salmonidae; genus Coregonus; species Coregonus clupeaformis. Next base: position 31,376,459 of record NC_059219.1, on the reverse strand, counting down.
GTGTTCTTGTGCTATATAAGTATATATTGACGAGTGTACGGGTATATTTATGTTGTTGAAGAACGACGTCTATTGTTGGACTGAATCACATATTTACTTTGTTGCTAAATGCAGAAGCACAGGAAGTGCACGCTCCTCTGCACATACATAAACATATCCACTCTGGGGCCGGGGATTTCTAACCAGAGATAGGCATGGATGGGGCAGTTATCTGTCAGTGTTTGTTTGTAAATAGTTTATCTTTCTGTCTATGAGATATTCTTATTCAATCAGTCTCTGTGTAACAGTGAAAACCTCCCCATAATGCCCATGGAACTTCCTTTGTGTTACACATAAAAGGGTCCCCATGATGTTTCCTGTCGTTACGAATTAGCCCTTTGGCACCAACTCTCAGACCGAGGCTTTTTAGAAATGTTCAAAATATTGCCAACTGTTGAAATCACTGGAAGGTTGTTAGAGCAGATCTCCTACTCAACTGCACAGAAACCAAAGCCTGGAATGGTAAAATAGCTATTTTACCTTAATTATGTTTTTCTATGTTGTTCTGTTGCATTCCTCTGTCAGCAACGCTCCACAGCAGCCTCCACACTTTTCATTGACCTCATAGAAATATAACGTATAGATAGAACACAGTTTCTTAGTTATGACCTGTCCGACCTGCAGCATACGTGTGTTGAATGGAACCATGATCATTTTGTTAATTTCAATGATTATGTCCATTCCAATCCATTCAATGGTTGCCTCCTACATAGCATACAGCACATGACCACAGGGCACTCCTGTCACCACAGACAGTACCTTTTATAGGGTCACCACACAGTCACTGGGTGCTGAAATCATCTGTGCCTTTTCACTCCTCTTATTGGAGCACTTTACTGTCATCTGATTGGTCAGTCAAGACAGACACACACACACACACTCTTCCTCTTTAACTGTCTGATTAAAGTTGCATTTAAAAACAGCATCCCACACACTAACACAGTCGGAGCACCTGCAGAGAGACTCATGTGACCACATCAAGAGGCGTTGCAAATAGAGGGTTTTTGAAACGCTTGCTCTGCTCAGATCTTCCCTCCTCTCCCAAGCCTTCAGATACTGGATGGTTTCCTGTGGCTCTGTGTTGCTCAGAGGTTGTACGTACACCCTTCAAAACCACACGTCAACCCTCAGATCTCTGTGTGCTGGTTTCAGTGTTCTCATCCGTTGCCAGATGGTGAGTGTGTGTTGAGGTGTGTTCTCTTAAATCAATGTTGTTGAGTGTGTGTGTGTGTGTGTGTGTGTGTGTATTGGAGAGGTCGCTCTGTACTGTACTGTACCTGCGCTGCCTTAGAGAGTAACTCCATGAACTCATTCAAACAGGCTACGTCGTATTTATTTATTAATTCACCAACGACTACCCACAATACACTCCTCCTGGTGGTCTCCATGGCAACACACCTGGACTTTCTCTCTCTCTTTCTCACGGGACAGACTGTCGGTTCATCGTCAAGGCCCTCTCACCAAAAACATGAATAATTGAATATATCGACTGCTGGTTGCGGGAGATGAGCTGTGATCCCCCAGCAGTGTTCCGTGGTTCATTCTGTCTGATGTTTTCACAATAAAACGCCTCAGAAACTCAAACCCAGAGGCCCCAGACTACTGTTCCTTTTCACTGTCTGCATACAAGCAAGCATGCACGTGCAGACTCAACAAACACACAAAATACTATATATCAAACGCTAATCAAACACACATTTGTCACAGACTCACATTATCACTCACTGCCCAGTGGTTTCATGGGTATCGTCTTGTCAACCCATGGGCACCCCATGCCACCTGATGATTCCAAGCTTGGCATTACAACACATGCCATCTGTTTTGTTTGTGGAAAGCCTGCACATACCGGTCTGCCAAAACAATTTCTCTGGTTACCATGGTTACTCCTGAGACGTTATTCTTGTGCGCCATGATGGAAGTATATTCATGTGGTATGTATAACTTACAAGCTATCGTGTGTATCACATTGATAGCGTCTGCTATGTGTGCTATCTGTGTAAAATGTGCCTGCTATCTGTGGAGTAACTAAAGTGGCTACCTTTGAGCTTTTGTTTTCATTTCCACAAATATCAATCTCATATACAAAGAGAATGAATACATGTGAAGACGATGGTGGTCCAATGGTCAAGTCCCTGCCTCAAAACCAAGAGGTTGTGGGTTCAAACCTTGTTTCTGCAAATCTCAATGTCAAATATACAAAGAGAATGGTAAGGAGTCTGTGGCTCTGGTGTGAGGAGCTTGCCCCATAAGAACAGGGTTGTAGGTTTGAACCCAGGTGCTGTGTGGTTGCCTTCTGAGGAGTTACGGCCACTTGAGGAATTGGATGATTTGAAGGCGGTGTAACTTCCTGGGGTGTCCCCCCTGCAATTCCAAGACAGTGAAGAGCAGCAGTTATGGATCAAATCTCCTGGAAAAAGTAGACAATTTTTAAACTGTCCACTTTTCCAGGAGATTTGATCCATTACTGCTGCTTTTTGTAGGAGAGGGAACCCCAGGTACAGTTGAAGTTGGAAGTTTACATACACTTAGGTTGGAGTCATTCAAACTTGTTTTTTCAACCACTCCACACATTTATTGTTAACAAACTATAGTTTTGGCAAGTCGTTTAGGACATCTACTTTGTCAATTCCAGTTGGTCAGAAGTTTACATACACTAAGTTGACTGTGCCTTTAAACAGCTTGGAAAATTTCAGAAAATGATGTCATGGCTTTAGAAGCTTCTGATAGGCTAATTGACATCATTTGAGTCAATTGGAGGTGTACCTGTGGATGTATTTCAAGGCCTATCTTCAAACTCAGTGCCTCTTTACTTGACATCATGGGAAAATCAAAAGAAATCAGCCAAGACCTCAGAAAAAAAATTGTAGACCTCCACAAGTCTGGTTCATCCTTGGGAGCAATTTCCAAACACCTGAAGGTACCACGTTCATCTGTACAAACAATAGTATGCAAGTATAAACACCATGGGACCACGCAGCCGTCATACCACTCAGGAAGGAGACGCGTTCTGTCTCCTAGAGATGAACGTACTTTGGTGTGAAAAGTGCAAATCAATCCCAGAACAACAGCAAAGGACCTTGTGAAGATGCTGGAGGAAACAGGTACAAAAGTATCTATATCCACAGTAAAACAAGTCCTATATCGACATAACCTGAAAGGCCGCTCAGCAAGGAAGAAGCCACTTCTCCAAAACCGCCATAAAAAAGCCAGACTATGGTTTGCAACTGCACATGGGGACAAAGATCGTACTTTTTGGAGAAATGTCCTCTGGTCTGATGAAACAAAAATATAACTGTTTGCTATAATGACCATTGTTATGTTTGGAGGAAAAAGGGGGTAGCTTGCAAGCCGAAGAACACCATACCAACCGTGAAGCACGGGGGTGGCATCATCATGCTGTGGGGGTGCTTTGCTGCAGGAGGGACTGGTGCACTTCACAAAATAGATGGCATCATGCGGAAGGGAAATTATGTGGATATATTGAAGCAACATCTCAAGACATCAGTCAGGAAGTTAAAGCTTGGTCGCAAATGGATCTTCCAAATGGACAATGACCCCAAGCATACTTCCAAAGTTTTGGCAAAATGGCTTAAGGACAACAAAGTCAAGGTATTGGAGTGGCCATCACAAAGCCCTGACCTCAATCCTATAGAACATTTGTGGCCAGAACTGAAAAAGCATGTGCGAGCAAGGAGGCCTACAAACCTGACTCAGTTACACCAGCTCTGTCAGGAGGAATGGGCCAAAATGCACCTAACTTATTGTGGGAAGCTTGTGGAAGGCTACCCAAACCGTTTGACCCAAGTTAAACAATTTAAAGGCAATGCTACCAAATACTAATTGAGTGTATGTAAACTTCTGACCCACTGGGAATGTGATGAAAGAAATAAAAGCTGAAATAAATCATTCTCTCTACAATTATTCTGATATTTCACATTCTTAAAATAAAGTGGTGATCCTAACTGACCTAAGACAGGGAATTCTTACTAGGATTGAATGTCAGGAATTGTAAAAAACGGAGTTTAAATGTATTTGGCTAAGGTGTATGTAAACTTCTCACTTCAAGTGTATTTACCCCATGACATCTGCCAGCCTTCCAATCATTACGGAGTGTCAACGGAACTACACTCAAGAGCTGAGCCTGGGATTGAACCTACAACCCTGTGTACTAAAGGCAAGATCATTACCGGAGAGCCAATGGCTCTTTCACACTCAGAACACTTATCTCTGTAAATTTGTGATGAAGAAATATAAACTAGCTAAGGAAGACTTCATGGCAACATGTAAAACAAGGATTTGGGATTCAAACTCCAAGCCACATAACTTCCAGGTCTGTCAGTATACCTGGCTTTGTCAATGGTACAAGCTCAAACGAAAGTACACCTATCAAATGATGAAACTAAAGAAAGCACAAGCGAAGAATTTAAGCCACAGGAACATGTAAAACAAGTCAAGGATTCAGGATTCAAGGCAGGTGTTCCAACCTTTGAGGCACATACTCTGCTTTGAGTACACATCTTCTGCCTCAGTGTAGATTTGACCTAGACTTGAAGGATCTAATGACAGACACATTTGATTAACTGTGAAAGCACAATTATAATAGGTGTAAAGCTGCTGCTATGCTGGATGAATCAACCAAACGCTGAGTCAGAGGCATCTGCTATTTATTGCACCCTGTAGTTCACATAGGGGACTTTCTCCATGTCAACAACTGTGTTTGAATCTGCCCCAATGTGGCCACTTGTTCCAGTGCATGTATACAGTCTGCTCTCTGCGGAAAGGTCCTGATCTCTGTCATTATACAGACCTTGTGCTCAGCACAGTGGTTATTTTCAAGTGGGCACCTTTGAAGAAATGGCCAGGGCAACGGAATCTATAATTTTTTTTTTTTTTTTAATGAGTTGGAAAGTTCTCTTCCCTCTCTCGCTACAGATCAGTCTCTCATTAATAAAAACCCAGTACTGTCTCCTACCACCTTTCTGAACTACATATCAATCAGTAATATGAGCAGAGATAACCTACCCACCCAGAGCTACAACACAATACAATGTTATGCATGAAACTTTCTGCCACTGTAAATTCCACCACCTGCTTTTTCCAAAACATAGGAAACAAGTTAATACTCCCATTCTAAAACATCCAGCATCTCCCCACATACAGAGGCAGCTCTCCCCTCCTGCAGTAATTGACCTTGTGGTTGGGCTTTGATACACTACCGGTCAAAAGTTTTAGAACACCTACTCATTCAAGGGTTTTTCTTTATTTTTACTATTTTCTACATTGTAGAATAATAGTGAAGACATCAAAACTATGAAATAACACGTCTGGAATCATGTAGTAACCAAACAAACAAAGTGTTAAACAAATCAAAATATTTTATACTTGAGTTTCTTCAAATAGCCAGCCTTTGCCTTGATGACAGCTATGCACACTCTTGGCATTCTCTCAACCAGCTTCATGAGGTAGTCACCTGGAATGCATTTAAATTAACAGGTGTGCCTTCTTAAAAGTTAATTTCTGGAATTTCTTTCCTTCTTAATCCGTTTGAGCCAATCAGTTGTGTTGTGACAAGGTAGGGGGGGTATACAGAAGATAGCCCGATTTGGTAATATGCAAGCACAGCTTAAATAAGCAAAGAGAAACGACAGTCCATCATGACTTTAAGACATGAAGGTCAGTCAATACGGAAATGTCAAGAACTTTGAAAGTTTTTTTCAAGTGCAGTCGCAAAAACCATCAAGCGCTATGATGAAACTGGCTCTCATGAGGACCTCCACAGGAATGGAAGACCCAGAGTTACCTCTGCTGCAGAGGATAAGTTCATTAGAGTTACCAGCCTCAGAAATTGCAGCCCAAATAAATGCTTCACAGAGTTCAAATAACAGACACATCTCAACATCAACTGTTCAGAGGAGACAGTGTGAATCAGGCCTTCATGGTCTAATTGCTGCAAAGAAACCACTACTAAAGGACACCAATAAGAAGAAGAGACTTGCTTGGACCAAGAAACACGAGCAATGGTCATTAGATCGGTGAAAATGTGTCCTTTGGTATGGAGTCCAAATTGGAGATTTTTGGTTCCAACCGCAGTGTCTTTGTGAGACGCGGTGTGGGGGAACGGATTATCTCCGCATGTGTAGCTCCCACCGTAAAGCATGGAAGAGGGGGTGTTATGGTGTGGGGGTGCTTTGCTGATGACACTGTCAGTGATTTATTTAGAATTCAAGGCACACTTAACCAGTATGGCTACCACAGCATTCTGCAGCGATACGCCATCCCATCTGGTTTGGGCTTAGTGGGACTATCATTTGTTTTTCAACAGGACAATGACCCAACACACCTCCAGGCTGTGTAAGGGCTATTTTACCATGAAGGACAGTGATGGAGTGCTGCATCAGATGACCTGGCCTCCACAATCACCCGACCTCAACCAAATTGAGATGGTTTGGGATGAGTCGGACCGCAGAGTGAAGGAAAAGCAGCCAACAAGTGCTCAGTATATGTGGGAACTCCTTCAAGATGTTGGAAAAGCATTCCAGGTGAAGCTGGTTGAGAGAATGCCAAGAGTGTGCAAAGCTGTCATCAAGGCAAAGGGTGGCTATTTGAAGAATCTCAAATATAAAATATATTTTGATTTGTTTAACACTTTTTTGGTTACTACATGATTCCATATATGTTATTTCATAGTTTTGATGTCTTCACTATTATTCTACAATGTAGAAAATAGTAAAAAGAAAGAAAAACCCTTGAATTAATAGGTTTTCTAAAACTTCTGACCGGTAGTGTACATCCAGCCTATTTCCACAGCCCTGCCTTCTCATTGCTATAAAACCCTGTCATTAGAGGGCGGCTGCTGACTGTGGCACATCAGGGGAGTGTGTGTGTGTGTGTGTGTGTTCATGTGTTGGGAAGGGAAGTTAACAGCTGCTGCATTCATGTGAGCTGTGTGTCACTGAGTTGGGGCTTTATTTATGCTTAAAGGCAAATACAACACCTGACAAAGTGTTGCATCACCGCAGGTCTCCAATACAATGTCTACCCCCTTCTCTTTTTCTCTCACTGTCTATGCTCTTCTCTGTCACTCTGTGTATCTCATGGCTAATGTGTGTCCCTCAGGCTTCCATACGTTGCCGCACATGGAGATGTGTGATTCCCGACCTCAAATGAATGTTCACCACCCACCCGCTGGCTATCCCTTTCTCCCTTTCTGGGTTTCTTGCCAAATGAGATTGATTGGGGTCTAAGTAAAGAAGAATCGATTGGTGTTTCACTTCCTCGGTAGAGTGAATACACTAGGCTGAGTCATCGGACCCTGCTGACACTGTCATCGATTCCTCACAGTCCCCAACAGCACAGTTCAGGGCAGGTCAGAAGGTTAACCCTGGCATCTGAAGCAACTCCATCAGTCACCAAGGAATCTCTCCCCTGGCTGGCAGGAATCTCTCCCCTGGGTGGCAGGAATCTCTCCCCTGGGTGGCAGGAATCTCTCCGTTTACTTCCCTTCCTCCATTTCTCCTTCCTACCAGTATCTCCCCTCTCCAACCCATCCCCCTCTCTCTCCAGTCATAGTAGTAAAATGTATGATAACGACGATAATTATCATTTTAATGACCCTCATTACGTTTATCCGACAGTCATGATTCTCTCTCACAGCAACACTGGGCCGATTGAGTTTCCATTGAGGCAGACTCTCTGGACACCCTGACATCACTGGTGAGAAAATAATCAGGGGAAAAAATGTAATATGTTTCCTATTAGCTTCCAGTGTGAATCAGCTATTGTTTTCCCTTAAGTTAGGGCAGTAATCCTGGAGGCCACATAACACAGCTGGGGCTACTGGAGGGGCCAGAGAGGACTCCTGGATTAGGTTTCAATTTCATGGTCCCCCTGGTGCAGACTGTACCCCTTTTCCAAAGCCGTAGTCAAACCAGTCAACTCAAACCCCCCCGTTCCCCTCTCTGTCCCCCTGCCCCAATACAAGGTTCAGCACCCCTCGTTAACACCAGAGCGTCTAGACATCAACAGAGGCACACTGTTACATGCACACAAAATACTGTACATACCACACATAGAAACACAAATAAACATACACAGGCTGCTCACTGACATTCTCAGACTGGACAAGTAAGAGAGTGAGACTGTGTGTGTTGCAGTCGTACAGTACATGATTCCTCTCTGTAGCCAGGCAGAAACATGGGCAAACACAGGAGACATGCCACCTCATAAAAGCCACATACTGTAATAGCAGTAATGAATGTTTAACATCTTAATTCAACAGTAACACAGTGGGAGTTCACTCGCTCAACGATCTGATGTTAACTTTTTTTCCTAATGCAAACATATTGTTTTAACCCCATGCTGTCACAATAACATGATCCATATTGAACAACTACAGTATCTACTGAATGGTAAGCAAGCAGAGAAAGTCCATAACACACTATTACAAAACAATGTCTCTGGAATCTTTTTAACAATGATATCATTTAAAACCACACTTCCAAGTGTATTTTTCCCCCATGTAGTCTGTGATTCCGGAATTTGAGTAAGTATCTACTGAGGATAGTACAGTAAAAGAGAAACTACCATGGCAGTAGTCTAGATAGATCACATCCTGATTCCATACTCTCTCCTATACAGTATAGACAGGAGGTAGACAGACAGCCAAGAGTAATTCAGTGTTCTGGTTACTGTGGTCTCAGGAGGTCCCGCTCTGGTCGTTAAACCACACGGTAATGACACTTCAGAGACTCTCCTCTACAACCATGAAAATCTGCTCTTTAACGGGGCAGACAGACAGACGTACAAGCACGCAACACAACCATGAAAATCTGTTCTTTAACGGGGCAGACAGACAGACGTACAAGCACGCAACACAACCATGAAAATCTGCTCTTTAACGGGGCAGACAGACAGACGTACAAGCACGCAACACAACCATGAAAATCTGTTCTTTAACGGGGCAGACAGACAGACGTACAAGCACGCAACACAACCATGAAAATCTGCTCTTTAACGGGGCAGACAGACAGACGTACAAGCACGCAACACAACCATGAAAATCTGTTCTTTAACGGGGCAGACAGACAGACGTACAAGCACGCAACACAACCATGAAAATCTGCTCTTTAACGGGGCAGACAGACAGACGTACAAGCACGCAACACAACCATGAAAATCTGTTCTTTAACGGGGCAGACAGACAGACGTACAAGCACGCAACACAACCATGAAAATCTGCTCTTTAACGGGGCAGACAGACAGACGTACAAGCACGCAACACAACCATGAAAATCTGTTCTTTAACGGGGCAGACAGACAGACGTACAAGCACGCAACACAACCATGAAAATCTGTTCTTTGACACACACAATCTGCTCATGAACTACTTAGTCACGCCTTTCTGACTTCACTGAGAAAGAACAAAAACACAGAGCAAAATTCAGCCGTATTACGGTACATGGGTTAACGTAGCATGGTATCAGTACTGTCAAATATGAAAAGATAAAAGAGAAATCCATTGGATAGACTTAGGCCTAGTTGAAACTAAAAGGTGGAGGTGGTTGGAACGCTTCTCACGATCAGATCTACTAAGTATTGGTCAGACAACGGACTGTGATGCATTCAGAAACAAGCATTAAAAGTTAATGTTCTAAATCATCTCGATCTCTGTTCTTTGATCTTTCCCAGGAGAGGGTTAAGGAATAATGCTCAAGCTCATCTTTGATGTCCAAAACCAGATATCTTTCTTTTACCATGCAACTCCATTTGCAAGGTGTTAGAATGTAGAGATACTATAATGTATAAAGCTATTTCACCACTGTCATACTGAGTCCATACGCTGTTATTCAAATGCTTTTCTCCTTCCAACTCTATACTCTGGGCCAAGTAAAACTCCAGCAATTACAGTAAACCCTTCTTCACACTTCCAATTAATTATATAACCTTAATCTGACGCGTCACATTTCAAACTAAATCCCCTAACATGTATAACACCCCCACAGAGAAAGATAGGCCTGCATGTGACATAGCAAAGATATCATAGCCTCACACACCAGTTGATATATGAAATTTTTTATATTAGTGCCCACCCAAGGGAGCGTGTAATGTCAACATGTCGCTGGGGGTGCCTGTGCTGTTCCCACCTCTCAGGTCTCTCACATCTGAAAGAGAGCGAGAGCTCTGAGAAATAAAGAATGGTTAGAGAGCGAGAGTAAGGGAATGAGAGAAGTAGTGAGGGAATGAGAAGCCATAATGAGGAAGCAGTGACAAGAAGAGGGAAGAAAGACAGGAGTGTGTGTAGGGATGTTCATCGAGTAGAGGTCATGAAAGGTGACATACCGCACTGGTGTTACCATGGAGACTGGAGGAGATAGAGCCAGTCCAGTGATCTCCCGTGGGCATCCAAAGAGCACACAATATATTTCTACCACAGTGTAACACTTTAATCATAACATTGCTTTACTGCATAGAAGTGTCGTTTTACACTGATTTGTCTCAATCGGAGCTGATCTTGTCCTTCCCTGTCTACAGGCATTTCATCCTAAGCCTCTTTAGGCAAGCGCTTCGACTGAACAACAACTAATGCTGCATCATCCAATTAACCTCTCTGAGGGACCGGCAAAACTTCACTAAGTATAATCACACATTTGTAGGCAGCTTATTTATGCCGGACGTTTATTTATTTATTAAACGTTTATATGAGTCACAAAAAGGTCATTCGTTGTCCATTTCCGAGAACAGATTGCGAATATGAAAACAACAAACTCTTTTAATAGCACATTATTAGAGCTTAGAAAACAACAACAGATCAAACAGAAAAACCAAAGGAATATGGCATCAGATAGAATAACATCTCATCACCCTGTGAATCTCCAGAGGCACATTTCATTGGAATATTAACGTCAGAGAGTCACCGTAGCGAACATACGTACATACATGTAAACAGAGTGAGTGGTGTGTAAACGTCCACGGTCAAAACCACATGATAGTGCGGGACCTGACTGCATAACGCCACAATAGAACCTACTCTGTGTGACTGGTCCCCCATTATATCTACAGCACCAGTCAAAGGTTTGGACACACCTACTCATTCAAGGGTTTTTCTTAATTTTTACTATTTTCTACATTGTAGAATAATAGTGAAGACATCAAAACTATGACATAACACATATGGAACCATGTAGTAACCAAAAAATAGTTAAACAAATCAAAATATATTTTATATTTGAGATTCTTCAAAGTAGCCACCCTTTGCCTTGATGACAGCTATGCACACTCTTGGCACTCTCTCAACCAGCTTCATTCGGAATGCATTTCAATTAACAGGTGTGTTTCTTCAAGTACAGTCGCAAAAACCATCAAGCGCTATGATGAAACTGGCTCTCATGAGGACCGACACAGGAAAGGAAGACCCAGAGTTACCTCTGCTGCAGAGGATAAGTTCATTAGTTACCAGCCTCAGAAATTGCAGCCCAAATAAATGCTTCACAGAGTTCAAGTAACAGACACATTTCAACATCAACTGTTCAGAAGAGACTGCGTGAATCAGTCCTTCATGGTCGAATTGCTGCAAAGAAACCACTACTAAAGGACACCAATAAGAAGAAGAGACTTGCTTGGGCCAAGAAACACGAGCAATGGACATTATACCGGTGGAAGTCTGTCCTTTGGTCTGATGAGTCCAAATTTGAGATTTTTGGTTCCAACCGCCGTGTCTTTGTGACACGCAGAGTAGGTGAACGGAGGACCACCGCATGTGTGGTTCCCACCATGAAGCATGGAGGAGGAGATGTGATGGTGTGGGGGTGCTTTGCTGGACGATGACCCAACACACCTCCAGGCTGTGTAAGGGCTATTTGACCAAGAAGGACAGTGATGGAGTGCTGCATCAGATGACCTGGCCTCCACAATCACCCGACCTCAACCCAATTGAGATGGTTTGGGATGAGTTGGACCGCAGAGTGAAGGAAAAGCAGCCAACAAGTGCTCAGCATATGTGGGAACTCCTTCAAGACTGTTGGAAAATCATTCCAGGTGAAGCTGGTTGAGAGAATGCCAAGAGTGTGCAAAGCTGTCATCAAGGCAAAGGGTGGCTACTTTGAAGAATCTCAAATATAAAATATATTTTGATTTGTTTAACACTTTTTTGGTTACTACATGATTCCACATGTGTTATTTCATAGTTTTGATGTCTTCACTATTATTCTACAATGTAGAAAATAGTAAAAATAAAGAATAACCCTTGAATGAGTAGGTGTGTCCAAACTTTTGACTGGTACTGTACATCAAGAGAGAGAGAGAGAGAGAGAGAGAGAGAGAGAGAAGAATAAAGTCCCTCGAGAGGTATAAAAATAGCAGGTATCCAATTCATTCCTTTGAGTACCGTTAACTGTCATGATCAGGCTGCTGTCCCCAATTCTATTTGTCCTTCCTTGTGATCATGCAAAACAAAACTAAGAGTACAGATGGCCACATAAAACCCCAAACAGATAAACAACTGAGTTTCAATCTGTGACTGACCTTAATGAGAGACTATATGAAGTGCATCCACAGAGAGTGAGATGCATATGGGCTGAGCTAACAGTAGGCTCAGTGCTCTAGTACAGACTGTATAAAGCTTTGGAGCAGGGGTAGGCAATACTAGTCCGTAACAACAACATAGTGTGCAGGCTTTTGTTCCATCCCAGCTCTAAAACACCTGATCCAGCGACTAACCATGATTGGTTGAAGCAGGGCTGGATCAAAACCCTGCAAACCCTGGCCCTAGCTCTCCAGGCCCAGAGTTGTGTACCTCCTATAACCTGGCCTTTCTCCACCATGTCTGCCCATGCATCTCCCCTCTGTCAGGGCTAAACACTGCAGCCTGTCCATCTCACTAACTGAAGGATTCCAGTAAAATTTGTAGTGTCCACTGGATATAAGTGACTTGTTGCAACGAAACAACAAGGGTCAAATCTCTTAATAAATTGCACTGTAAGAAGCATATAATTTTTAGAACTGCAGTGTCATTGGTTGAATGGAAAAAAGGAACCAGATGCAAAGAAACGTCTTTCCAAATAATATAGTTTTTTTTCTTCCAAATTAACACCTGTAGCTCCTCAATGGCTCAATCAGCATAGAGTTAAGTGCTACTCTGCCCAATAGGAGAGGCAGAGGAATGTTCCAGCGACCAATAGCTGAGCGAGGCAAACCGCCTGAACGGCAACAAGCCCGCAAGGCATAAGAGGAGAAGGGGTAGGGGTTCTGAGTCAGGGGTAGAGGCACGGGCGTGACCCCTCCACCAGGGATCATCTCAGTCACCCACGTCGCTGTCCTGGTCGCCGATGTACCACAGGAATTGGAAGCTGAGGGCCAGGAGGGCGGTGCCCAGGAGGTCGCCCAGGGCGGTCAGGTAGGGGATGGAGAAACTGTCTGGGTCTTTACCACTACGCCACATAGAGTACACCATCCAGTCTGCTATACACAGCAACAGGAACACCTGGGGGGGAAGAGAGAGAGAGAGAGAGAGAGAGAGAGAGAGAGAGAGAGAGAGAGAGAGAGAGAGAGAGAGAGAGAGAGAGAGAGAGAGAGAGAGAGAGAGAGAGAGAGAGAGAGAGAGAGAGAGAGAGAGAGAGGTAGTGTGTTTAATATACAGTATTAGTTTCCTGTACATAATGTAAATCAGTACAAGAGAAACAAGAGATAAGTTAGTTCACACAGCAACACAGTTACCATCACACATCTAAATCAATGTAAGCTATTCCTCATTGCAAAAACCCAATTGTTTGCTATGGAAGACATCACACCCCTAATATAAACAGAAGCACACATACGCACATGATTCACAAAGCATAGTGGCGCCCCACTGAGAAGCTGAAGCGATGGAGAGAAATTGCGCACAAATCCACACACACACACACACACACACACACACACCTCTTTACAGATATTTTCTAAGAAACATGGGAACAAAGAAAACTGAGCCGAGGAGAGGAATACAAGAGAGTGAGAGAGAGAGTGTGAGAGAGAGAGTGAGAGAGCGTGTTTTAGACAAAAGAAACGGTCTGCCAGTGGTTGGTGTTGTTCACTGTCCAAAAAACAAAGTGCTTGAAACGCTGCCCACTGTGATTAGCCCGACCAGAGACAGAGACGCAGTATGACAGCTATGCTATTAGGAATACAACTAGGCATTCCACTGATAACCATGTGTAAAGGAAAATAAGGAGAAATCTAATGTTACCGGCAGCATAACGTTACAGGGAAATGGATCGTTTCAAACACCAAAATCACAAGAAGCATATACCAATCATGTCTTGGGATAAAAGGGGAATTCTTTGTAACTGTGTGTGTTTTGCATGGGTGTGTCTGAATTCCTCGGTCCATCTGGGACTCTAAGAATGATGGCTTTGAGATGTCTGTCTATGCAGAATGCGTTAGGTATGGAAACCCCCAAGGGGGTCACACGACAACGTCTATTTACCTCGTCACACATAGTGGGTAGCGTGCAAAGTAGGTAGCCTGAAATAACACTGATTTTACTCATTGTGACAGAGCAGTGAATCAAACACTTTCTCTTATGGCCCTCTCTCCTTGTCTCAGTCTATCAAGTTCAATCTTTTTTCCCCTGTCCTTTTATTGAGTGTCACTGTCCATGAAATACCCCTCCGACACACCCGCGACACAGACGATAATCAACAGAATAGTTTAAAAACTCTCCCCAAATCCAAATTGTGTTGTCTAAATACGTTTTAGGAGACAATCAGGAGACAGACACAACCAGACAGAGAGAACGTCCAACCTCCCCTTCCACCATAACAGTGTATTAACTAGAGCTGTCTAATCAATGCAGAGAAGAGAGCAGAGGAGAAGACTCTCCAGAATGGAACCCAGACACTGTTTGATGTCCTGCGGCTGGATGTGAGCCTGCATCAGCCCTTTGTCTCCATCTTTCTAATTAAAATGATTTACACAGGAAACGGAGTGCTTTGAATGTGTTTGGTCTAAAGTGAGTGTCTTTAAATGTGTTTGTTTTCAAGTGTGTGCTTTGAATATATTTGCTTGGAAAACTGATGTGAAATGCCAGAAAAATGTATAAGCAACAACAGAAAAATACCTTTCTCCCTGCCATCCCTTTTCACACGAGCCAATTCTGGCTAGACAGTACTTTGTCCTTCTCTGAGCACATAACCAAGTTGCAGGCTAAGGTTACATCTAGGCTAGGTATACTGTATCGTAATCGCTCCTCCTTCACCCCATCTACCAAACTAATCTTGATTCAGATGACCATCCTACCCATGCTAGATTACGGAGACGTAATATACAGAGCCAGTAACGGTGCACTTGAGCAGCTAGATGTTCTTTACCATTTGGCCATCAGATTTGCCACAAATGCTCCTTATAGGACACATCACTGCTCTCTTGACGCAAGATCCACTGGTTGATGCTCATTTATAAAACCCTGTTAGGCCTCACTCCCCGCTACCTGAGATACCTTTGGCAACCCTCATCCTCTACATACAACACCTGATCTGCCAGTCACATTCTGTTAAAGGTCCCCAAAGCTAAAACATCCCTGGGTCGCTCCTCTTTCCAGTTCGCTGCAGCTAGCGACTGGAACGAGCTGCAAAACACTTCAACTGGATGGTTTTGGACACTAACTGACATTTGTAGCTGTTTTGTGTGATGTGCTTTGGCTCTGCCTTTTCTGTACTTCGTGCTGTTGTCTGCCCTTAATGTTTGTGCCATGTTGTGTTGTTGCCATAGGTCTCCCTTCATGTAGTGTGGTGGTCTCACTTGTCGGGATGTGCTTTGTTTTCACTGTGTCTGCTGATGCCAAGTGTCTTCCGTCTGTGTTGTCCGTCTTGTCTTACTTTTTTTTTTATCCCCGCCCCCTGCCCCACACGAGGGCTCTTGCCGGGCCATCATTGTAAATAAGAATTTGTTCTTAATGGACCGGCCTGGTCAAATTAGCAGCACATCTGGTACAGAATTTTGACCAGATTAGGACATGGTAAGAAATGAGGAGATGGGTCCACAGATATAATTTCCAACTGTAGTACTCTCTCAATATCAGCATGATCTCATTCAGGCCAATAAAAGGGCCTACCACAACACAACAGGTTGACAATAGTGAAGATCATGACGCTCCTCTGTCCCATCTCAATTACACACTAACATGTGAAATGATGTGTTTAGCTAGTGTCGTGGAAATTACCACCAGGGACACTTAAACGAATTATTCTTTATTATCAGCAAGCTGGAGAGGTTCAAACAAACTTAATGCACCAAGTAGTACACGTCTGCAAGGCGCTCTCCCGGGGCAGTCCCGTTAGTTCTCGTATATACTACTTACACAGACAAGTTACAGTGCATTCAGAAAGTATTCAGACCCCTTCCCCTTTTCCACATTTTGTTACATTACAGCCTTATTCTAAAATCGATTAAATTGTATTTTTTGCCTACAAAATCTAGACACAATACCCCATAATGACAAAGTGAAAACAGGTTTTTAGCAGCATTGAAGGTCCCCAAGAACACAGTGGCCTCCATCATTCTTAAATGGAAGAAGTTTGGAACCACCTAGACTCTTCCTTGAGCTGGCCGCCCAGCCAAACTGAGCATTCGGGGGAGAAGGGCCTTGGTCAAGGAGGTGACCAAGAACCCGATGGTCACTCTGACAGAGCTCCTGAGTACCTCTGTGGAGATGGGAGAACCTTCCAGAAGGACAACCATATCTGCAGCACTCCACCAATCAGGCCTATATGGTAGTGGCCAGATGGAAGCCACTCTTGGACAGCCCGCTTGGAGTTTGCCAAAAGGCACCTAAAGGACTCTCAGACCATGAGAAACAAGATTCTCTGGTCTGATGAAACCAAGATTGAACTCTTTGGCTTGAATGCCAATCGTCATGTCTGAAGGAAACCTGGCAACATCCCTACGGTGATCCTTGATGAAAACCTGCTCCAGAGCGCTCAGACTGGGGTGAAGGTTCACCTTCCAACAGGACAACTACCCTAAGCACACAACCAAGACAACGCAGGTGTGGCTTCGGGACAAGTCTCTGAATATCCTTGAGTGGTCCAGCCAGAGCCCAGACTTGAATCCGATCGAACATCTCTGAAGAGACCGGAAAATAGCTGTGCAGCGACGCTCCCCATCCAACCTGGCAGAGAGGATCTGCAGAGAAGAAATGGGAGAAACTCCTCAAATACAGGTGTGCCAAGCTTGTAGCGTCATACCCAAGAAGACTCATGGCTGTAATCGCTACCAAAGGTGCTTCAACAAAGTACTGAGTAAAAGGTCTGAATACTTATGTAAATGTGATTTCAGTTTTATTTTTTTTATACATTTGCTTTGTCATTATGGGATATTGTTTGTAGATTGATGAGGGAAAAAAACAATTGAATCCATTTTAGAATAAGGCTGTAACATAACAAAATATGGAAATAGTAAATGGGTCTGAATACTTACCGAATGCGCTGTATATTTGCATGATTTAGCTTATGAATTATTCATAATTAATACATCATTAACGTTTGGTTCCTGCATGTGACTGGCACCATCTCCTATCTTAATTTATAGAACATATTCTGGGCGTTCTGCCAAAAGGTCTGAGGAGGGGGTCATGACCATCTCCCCCTCATATCGCTACCCAACACCTACAGGAACCAATGGTTGTATGAGACAAGATGAACAATTCAAGGCTCTCTCTTCAGACAACAAAATGTTCCGTCACACTAGCTATCTACTTCCATTAACAGATTGTGGAAGACTGATGATCCTGGATGGGCCTCTCTGTACTGTCCATGTCTCGCTCGAGAGGTGGGAAAGGCACAGCTGGAATTGCATGGATGCTATCTCTGAAACCCCATTCAAAGAATCCTACCAAGGAAAGTGTGGGAAAGCAAGAAGGGAGGGGAATTCTCTAAAAATTAGAGGGAGACAGGGATAGAGGTTGAATTCTCAGAGAGAGAACACACAGTTCTTAGTAGAGGGCAGCAGCTGAGGGTGTGAGTGTGTACTGGGGTTAGAGAGAGTGAGTGAGTGAGTGAGTGAGTGAGTGAGTGAGTGAGTGAGTGAGTGAGTGAGTGAGTGAGTGAGTGAGAGGCTGCTGACTGGGAGATCACACCCTGAGCAAACACAGCAGGGGTAACTTTCCACTCCTCAGAGAGAGAACAGCCTGAACAGGCACTGGGGTTGATCACAAGCATAAGGTACACATCTATTTACATGGCCACAGAAACATGCATAAGTGATTTAGGACCAGCAGTTTTGTCAAAAGATACCACTGTCCTCTCTGTTAGCAGGAGTGCAGAGATACAGTGAGGGAAAAAAAGTATTTGATCCCCTGCTGATTTTGTACGTTTGCCCACTGACAAAGAAATGATCAGTCTATAATTTTAATGGTAGGTTTATTTGAACAGTGAGAGACAGAATAACACAAAAAAAATCCAGAAAAACGCATGTCAAAAATGTTATAAATTGATTTGCATTTTAATGAGGGAAATAAGTATTTAACCCCCTCTCAATCAGAAAGATTTCTGGCTCCCAGGTGTCTTTTATACAGGTAACGATCTGAGATTAGGAGCACACTCTTAAAGGGAGTGCTCCTAATCTCAGATCGTTACCTGTATAAAAGACACCTGTCCACAGAAGCAATCAATCAATCAGATTCCAAACTCTCCACCATGGCCAAGACCAAAGAGCTCTCCAAGGATGTCAGTGACAAGATTGTAGACCTACACAAGGCTGGAATGGGCTACAAGACCATCGCCAAGCAGCTTGGTGAGAAGGTGATAACAGTTGGTGCGATTATTCGCAAATGGAAGAAACACAAAAGACCTGTCAATCTCCCTCGGCCTGGGGCTCCATGCAAGATCTCACCTCGTGGAGTTGCAATGATCATGAGAACGGTGAGAAATCAGCCCAGAACTACACGGAAGGATCTTGTCAATGATCTCAAGGCTGTGGAGGGAGCTGAAGGTTCGGAGGGAGCTGAAAATCTGTGGAGGGAGCTGAAGGTTCGAGTTGCCAAACGTCAGCCTCGAAACCTTAATGACTTGGAGAAGATCTGCAAAGAGGAGTGGAACAAAATCCCTCATGAGATGTGTGCAAACCTGGTGGCCAACTACAAGAAACGTCTGACCTCTGTGATTGCCAACAAGGGTTTTGCCACCAAGTACTAAATCATGTTTTGCAGAGGGGTCAAATACTTCTTTCCCTCATTAAAATGACACTATGGTCAGAAAGAAGGGAAAGAGAGAAGACAACTGCATCACATGTAAATACAATAAATCCTACTGTTCTATAATAACACTATTTAAGATTAATTGAAACAAACTTTTCATGTGACAGAGAGAGAGAGATTAGCAGGTTTCTTATTAAGGACATTTAAAATAGAAATGTTTCACACTGCTGTCTCTTCAAGACTGACACTTAGTTGTGACATTACAAATCATGTTGGGTGATTGACAGGAGTGATGATCAGAGGGACAGAGTTTTCACCACTTATATTATTACTGGGGCATAAGTATGGATACAGTTTCTCTGTGAAGGTGTAGCCAGTGTAAGAGTAGATATGAGAACTGTCCTCCACATCATAAAGGGAGACCTGACCCTCCTCATAATCCACAAACACTCCCACCTTCTGAGGCTTCTCTATCAGGAAGAGGGGGACACCAGGGTCAGTGAGAGCCCTGTACTCATTTTCATTCCTCAGCCAGACAGTCCATTATCCATTCTTAGGGTTCAGGGTCATAGTCCCCTTCCTATTGATGGACTCTCTAGCGACTCCTAATGTCCACTTAGTCTTCCCCTTAACCATCACCTCATTGTATAATCTCGCTGAGGAGAAGCCTTTCTTTCCAAAGACACAATGACTTGTGGAAAACCTCCCTGGGTTGTCAGGAATATTATGTTGTGTATCTTCATGTCTCACTTGTTTCCCATCCTCAGACAGGATGAGTTTGGGATGTGCCATATCAGGGTCCAGAGTCACATCCATTGCATACTTGCATACGTGGTCCTCTGTAGCTCAGCTGGTAGAGCACGGCGCTTGTAACGCCAAGGTAGTGGGTTCGATCCCCAGGAGCACCCATACACAAAAATGTATGCACGCATGACTGTAAGTCGCTTTGGATAAAAGCGTCTGCTAAATGGCATATAATTATTAATTAATTATAATTATACTGCGGAATCCTCTTCAGTTTGACTTCAGGCAGCTTCTACATCTCTTTATTCAGTGTCTCCTCCAGCTCTCCTCACAGTCTACACACACAGATCACTGATCTCAGACCAGTCCTTGGTGGGTGGAGGGGTGCAGAGGGATGGAAAGCTCTGTAGGAAGTGGAGGTGGTCCTCAGTGTGTGAGAGCTGCTCCAGCTCAGTGCTTCTCCTCTTTAGCTCAGTGATTTCCTGCTCCAGCTCTTTAATGAGCCCTTCAGCCTGCCTCTCTGCTGCTTTCTGCTTCTCCTCAATCACCTCAATGAGCTCAGCCTGGCTTCTCTCAATGGAGCGTACCAGAGTAGTAAACACCTGCACACTGTCTGATATCTCCCTCTGCTTCTCTCTTGCTGAGCTCTACTGAATGTTTGACCACCTTAACCTTCTGCAGTCACTCCTGGATCATCTGCTGAACCTTAGCCTTCCTCTCTCCACACTTCCTCTAGAGGGACAGTGTCATGAGTCATGTGGTCTGTTTTCAAGCATAAGTCACAAACACACGTCTGGTCAGTCCTACAGAACATCTCCAGAAATGTGTCATGCTTCTTCCACATATTGTCTTCCTGGTTCTCCACAGGGTTGATCAGCTTGTGTCTCTTTAAGGCTGCGACTCTCTGATGAGGCTCCAGATGAGTCTCACAGTAGGAGGTCAGACACACCAGACAGGACTTCTGGGCCTTGAGCTTCTTCCCAGTGCAGATGTCACAGGACACTTCTCCTGGTTTGGCAGGGGATTCATATTTACCTCTGACTCTCATCTTCTTAAAATTCTCTACAACCTCTCTGAACGTTGTGTTGACAGGAAGCTCAGGTTCTCTGTAGAACTTCTCCTTACATAATGGACACTGGCACAGGTCACTGGTATCCCAGCATCCTCTGATACAGGCCTTGCAGAAGTTGTGTCCACATGGAATAGAGACTGGCTCAGTGAACACATCCAGACAGGGAAAAATATCAACTAATCCTCTAAAGGTTGACCATTTCAGTTATAAAAAAGGCTTTAACCAAATACACGTGTTCAAAACATAAGAAAACAGGAGAAGCCATGTTCATAGCAAAGTTCACTTGAACTTGTCCAGGTAAATCTCTCTCTACTCACCTGAGTGTGTCTGTTGGTGTTGACTCTGTTCTTATTGCCCTTAGATTAATAAGACAACCACAGGAATAAAAGACACTGCGTAGTTGTGTAGAGAGATTTCTGAAGACCTGGAAAGTTTAGTTTTACTTCAGCAAAGTGACGTCCTTGCCCAATACACCTGAGATGTCTGTCTGCTTATGGCTGCTCTCAAAAGGAACATACAGGTAACTGCCAAAATAAAGGAAACACTTGAGTACTGAAAAAACTACCACTGAAAACACTGCTACTCCTACTGCTCTCTCCTCGTCTGACCATGTGTTCTCGCATACCCCGAGAGCATCTGGTCAGCGGGGTGGTGGCACAGGAATCCTAATCTCTCCCAAATGGACATTCTCTATTTTTCCCCTGACCCATCTGAATTCCATGCTGTCACAGTCACTAGCCCATTTAAGCTTAATATCCTTGTCATCTATCGCACTCCAGGTTCCCTTGGAGAGTTCATCAATGAGCTTGACGCCTTGATAAGTTCCTTTCCTGAGGATGGCTTACCCCTCACAGTTCTGGGGGACTTCAACCTCCCTACGTCTACCTTTGACTCATTTCTCTCTGCCTCCTTCTTTCCACTCCTCTCCTCTTTTGACCTCACCCTCTCACCATCCCCCCCTACTCACAAGGCAGGCAATACGCTTGACCTCCTCTTCACTAGATGCTGTTCTTCTACTAATCTCACTGCAACTCCCCTCCATGTCTATGACCACTACTTTGTATCCTTTTCTCTCTCGCTCTCCTCCAACACTCCTCACTCTGCCCCTACTCATATGGTAATGCGCCGTCGCAACCTTCGCTCTCTCTCTCCCGCTACTCTCTCCTCTTCCATCCTATCATCTCTTCCCATCTCTGCTCAATCCTTCTCCCTCCAATCTCCTGATTCTGCCTCCTCAACCCTCCTCTCCTCCCTTTCTGCATCCTTTGACTCTCTATGTCCCCTATCCTCCCGGCCGGCTCGGTCCTCCCCTCCAGCTCCGTGGCTTGATGACTCATTGCGAGCTCACAGAACAGGGCTCCGGGCAGCCAAGCGGAAATGGAGGAAAACTAGACTCCCTGCGGACCTGGCATCTTTTCACTCCCTCCTCTCTACATTTTCTTCATCTGTTTCTGCTGCTAAGGCCACTTTCTACCACTCTAAATTCCAAGCATCTGCCTCTAACCCTAGGAAGCTCTTTGCCACCTTCTCCTCCCTGCTGAATCCTCCTCCCCCTCCCCCCCTTCCTCCCTCTCTGTGGATGACTTCGTCAACCATTTTGAAAAGAAGGTTGACGACATCCGATCCTCGTTTGTTAAGTCAAATGACACTGCTGGTCCTGCTCACACTGCCCTACCCTATGCTTTGACTTATTTCTCCCCTCTCTCTCCAGATAAAATCTTGCGACTTGTGACGGCCGGCCGCCCAACAACCTGCCCACTTGATCCTATCCCCTCTTCTCTTCTCCAGACCATCTCCGGTGACCTTCTCCCTTACCTCACCTCCTGATCATATCCTTGACCGCTGGCTATGTCCCTTCCGTCTTCAAGAGAGCGAGAGTTGCACCCCTTCTGAAAAACCAACACTCGATCCCTCTGATGTCAACAACTACAGACCAGTATCCCTTCTTTCTTTTCTCTCCAAAACTATTGAGCGTGCCGTCTTTAGCCAACTCTCTTGCTATCTCTCTCAGAATGACCTTCTTGATCCAAACCAGTCAGGTTTCAAGACTGGTCATTCACCTGAGACTGCTCTTCTCTGTGTCACGGAGGCTCTCCGCACACCTAAAGCTAACTCTCTCTCCTCTGCTCTTGTCCTTCTAGACCTGTCTGCTGCCTTTGATACTGTGAACCATCAGATCCTCCTCTCCACCCTCTCCGAGCTGGGCATCTCCGGCGCGGCTCACTCTTGGATTGCGTCCTATCTGACCGGTCGCTCCTACCAAGTGGCGTGGCGAGAAGCTGTCTCCGCACCACGTGCTCTCACCACTGGTGTCCCCCAGGGCTCAGTTCTAGGCCCTCTCCTATTCTCGCTATACACCAAGTCACTTGGCTCTGTCATATCCTCACATGGCCTCTCCTATCATTGCTACGCAGACGACACACAACTAATCTTCTCCTTTCCCCTTCTGATAACCAGGTGGCGAATCGCATCTCTGCATGTCTGGCAGACATATCAGTATGGATGACGGATCACCACCTCAAGCTGAACCTTGGCAAGACGGAGCTGCTCTTCCTCCCGGGGAAGGACTGCCCGTTCCATGATCTCGCCATCACGGTTGACAACTCCATTGTGTCCTCCTCCCAGAGTGCGAAGAGCCTTGGCGTGACCCTGGACAACACCCTGTCGTTCTCCGCTAACATCAAGGCGGTGACCCGATCCTGTAGGTTCATGCTCTACAACATTCGGAGAGTACGACCCTGCCTTACACAGGAAGCGGCACAGGTCCTAATCCAGGCACTTGTCATCTCCCGTCTGGATTACTGCAACTCGCTGTTGGCTGGGCTCCCTGCCTCTGCCATTAAACCCCTACAACTCATCCAGAATGCCGCAGCCCGTCTGGTGTTCAAACTTCCCAAGTTCTCTCACGTCACCCCGCTCCTCCGCACACTACACTGGCTTCCAGTTGAAGCTCGCATCTGCTACAAGACCATGGTGCTTGCCTACGGAGCTGTGAGGGGAACGGCACCTCCGTACCTTCAGGCTCTGATCAGTCCCTACACCCAAACGAGGGCATTGCGTTCATCCACCTCTGGCCTGCTGGCTCCCCTACCTCTGCTGAAGCACAGTTCCCGCTCAGCCCAGTCAAAACTGTTCGCTGCTCTGGCACCCCAATGGTGGAACAAGCTCCCTCACGACGCCAGGGCAGCAGAGTCACTCACCACCTTCCGGAGACATTTGAAACCCCACCTCTTTAAGGAACACCTGGGATAGGATAAAGTAATCCTTCTACCCCCCCCTTACCCCACCCCAAAGAAAGAAAGAAAGAAAGAAAAAAAAACATATTGTAAAGTGGTTATCCCACTGGCTATAAGGTGAATGCACCAATTTGTAAGTCGCTCTGGATAAGAGCGTCTGCTAAATGACGTAAATGTAAATGAGTAAATGAGGGATACAAAGTACATTGAAAGCAGGCGCATCCACACAGGTGTGAAATTAACATCACATCTGCTTAGGGTCATGTATAAAAATGCTGGTCAGGCCCAGTTGCACATTATTTTGGCTACCATGGCTAGAAGAAGAGATCTCAGTGACATTGAAAGAGGGGTGATTGTTGGGGCACGTTTGGCAGGAGCTTCAGTGACAAAGACTGCTCAACTTGCTGATGTTTCACCATATGCCATGGCCGTCTCAGTCACCAGATCTCAACCCAATTGAACACTTATGGGAGATTCTGGAGTGGCGCCTGAGACAGCGTTTTCCACCACCATCAACAAAACACCAAATTATGGAATTTCTCGTAGAAGAATGGTTTTGCATCCCTCTAAAAGAGTTCCAGACACTTGTAGAATCCATGCCAAGGCGCACTGAAGCTGTTCTAGCGGCTCAACGCCCTATTTAGACACTATGATGGAATTTCCTTTATTTTTGTCAGTTACCTAAAGTTCATTTTTACACAGAGTTTAACTCTCAACCTCCATTTTTTTTGCTCTAATCTACTGGAAAATTGATATTACATAGCCTCCTGTTCATATACAGTGGGGAGAACAAGTATTTGATACACTGCCGATTTTGCAGGTTTTCCTACTTACAAAGCATGTAGAGGTCTGTAATTTTTATCATAGGTACACTTCAACTGTGAGAGACGGAATCTAAAACAAAAATCCAGAAAATCACATTGTATGATTTTTAAGTAATTAATTTGCATTTTATTGCATGACATAAGTATTTGATACATCAGAAAAGCATAACTTAATATTTGGTACAGAATCCTTTGTTTGCAATTACAGAGATCATATGTTTCCTGTAGGTCTTGACCAGGTTTGCACACACTGCAGCAGGGATTTTGGCCCACTCCTCCATACAGACCTTCTCCAGATCCTTCAGGTTTCGGGGCTGTCGCTGGGCAATACGGACATTCAGCTCCCTCCAAAGATTTTCTATTGGGTTCAGGTCTGGAGACTGGCTAGGCCACTCCAGGACCTTGAGATGCTTCTTACGGAGCCACTCCTTAGTTGCCCTGGCTGTGTGTTTCGGGTCGTTGTCATGCTGGAAGACCCAGCCACGACCCATCTTCAATGCTCTTACTGAGGGAAGGAGGTTGTTGGCCAAGATCTTGCGATACATGGCCCCATCCATCCTCCCCTCAATACGGTGCAGTCGTCCTGTCCCCTTTGCAGAAAAGCATCCCCAAAGAATGATGTTTTCACCTCCATGCTTCACGGTTGGGATGGTGTTCTTGGGGTTGTACTCATCCTTCTTCTTCCTCCAAACACGGCGAGTGGAGTTTAGACCAAAAAGCTATATTTTTGTTTCATCAGACCTTCTCCCATTCCTCCTCTGGATCATCCAGATGGTCATTGGCAAACTTCAGACAGGCCTGGACATGCGCTGGCTTGAGCAGGGGGACCTTGCGTGCGCTGCAGGATTTTAATCCATGACGGCGTAGTGTGTTACTAATGGTTTTCTTTGAGACTGTGGTCCCAGCTCTCTTCAGGTCATTGACCAGGTCCTGCCGAGTAGTTCTGGGCTGATCCCTCACCATCCTCATGATCATTGATGCCCCACGAGGTGAGATCTTGCATGGAGCCCCAGACCGAGGGTGATTGACCGTCATCTTGAACTTCTTCCATTTTCTAATAATTGCGCCAACAGTTGTTGCCTTCTCACCAAGCTGCTTGCCTATTGTCCTGTAGCCCATCCCAGCCTTGTGCAGGTCTACAATTTTATCCCTGATGTCCTTACACAGCTCTCTGGTCTTGGCCATTGTGGAGAGGTTGGAGTCTGTTTGATTGAGTGTGTGGACAGGTGTCTTTTATACAGGTAACGAGTTCAAACAGGTGCAGTTAATACAGGTAATGAGTGGAGAACAGGAGGGCTTCTTAAAGAAAAACTAACAAGTCCCCTCCAAGGACTACCAGGGCACACCTCAGACTGTTGCGCGAAGGCAGCATCCCATCTCTGACATCAGAGTTACAGGATGAAGTAGTAAAGACATGGAAGATGATGCAAGAGATGTTTCATACTGACTTACCACTAGCACAATAGGACACCAGACCACAGACTATAAGGGCTAAGTAAATAAAAATAAAAACATACAAACCCTATTCTATACACATTTTATTTAGGAATGATTTAATCAAACTGTTCTTATCTGATTGACATTACATTAATATTTGCTTTATTTTCCTAATAAGAGTGACACAGAAAGAGGCCATCAAATATAAAAAACAATAATTTGTGTCATTTAAATTTAGTCTCCTGTTATGTATGACAATCTGATGAGCTGAGTCTGAGGTTAAAGGGGGCTGAGCATCCGGATTTAGATTTGAGTTATTTAGCAGCTGCTCTCATCCAGAGTGACTTACAGAAGTGAGTGCATACATTTTTTACTTTTTCGTACTGGCCCCCCGTGGGAATCAAACCCACAACCCTGGCGTTGCAAGCGCCATGCTCTACCAGCTGAGCCACACGTAACCATTTAGCCTCGGTTTCAATTATCCTCATTAGGAATGGTGACTGAGAACGAGATTGGTGTTTTAGAGGTGTCTCTTGAGTATATGTTTGTGTGTGTGTGTGTGTGTGTGTGTGTGTGTGTGTGTGTGTGTGTGTTCAAACGTGGGAAGTGTTTGTACTTTCACACTGCCGAAACAGTACACAGCTACAGTCACTCACCCTTCTAGATAGCTTGAAAACAGTCTAACAATGTCTTGTGTCTGGAAGTAGCCTAGACTGGCAAGCAAGCTAGCCAACTTCTTCCACAGATTACAGTGCCTTGAGAAAGTATTCAAACCCCTTGACTTATTCCACATTTTGTTGCATTACAGCCTGAATTCAAAATGGATTAAGTATTTATTTCTCACCCATCTACACACAATACCCCATAATGACAAAGTGAAAACATGTTTTTAGAAAATGTAGCTAATTTATTGAAAATGAAATGCAGAAATATCTCATTTACATAAGTATTCACACCCGTGTCAATACTTTGTAGAAGCACCTTTGGTGGCAATTACAGCTGTGAGTCTCTAAGAGTCTCTAAGAGCTTTGCACAACTTGATTGTACAACATTTGCCCATTATTCTTTGTAAAATTCTTCAAGCTCTTTCAAGTTGATTGTTGATCATTGCTAGACAGCCATTTTCATGTCTTGCCATAGATTTTCAAGCCGATTTAAGTCAAAACTATAACTAGGCCACTCAGGAACATTCAATGTCATCTTGGTAAGCAACCCGTGTAGATTTGGCCTTGTAATTTAGGTTATCGTCCTGCTGAAAGGTGAATTTGTCTCCCAGTGTCTGTTGGAAAGGTTTTCCTCTTGGTTTTTGCCTGGGCTTATAGCTATATTCCGTTTCTTTTTAACCTAAAACACTCCATAGTCCTTGCCGATGACAAGCATACCCATAACATGATGCAGCCACCACCATGCTTGAAAATATGAAGAGTGCCCCAAACATAACGCTTTGTATTCAGTACAAAAAGTTCATTTCTTTGCCACATGTTTTGGAATATTTTTATTCTGTACAGGCTTCCTTCTTTTCACTCTGTCATTTAGGTTAGTATTTTTGAGTAACTACAATGTTGTTGATCCATCCTCAGTTCTCTCATATCACAACCATTAAACTCTGTAACTGTTTTAAAACCACCATTGGCCCCATGGTGAAATCCCTGAGCAGTTTCCTTCCTCTTCGGTAACTGAGTTAGACAGGATGCCTGTATCTTTGTAGTGACCAGTAGCGCTGCGTGGGTAAAAATCACTGGGGAAGCCAAGCCAGAAAAGAAAAGTCATATTACAACCTGTGTTGTGATAATTTAGTTGTTTTCTCTATAACCTGTTAGTTCATATTCCTTCTGACCGTGATATATAAGCCTAAGGCCGAAACAATAAAAAAACAGTGGCAGAATAAATTCAACCACAGCTTTGTTTCATCACAAAACTGGAGAGCAACATCTGTCCGGTGAAGTCTTCAAAGCATATTGCATGTAGCAAACAGCTACATTACCTACAGCATGGTCAAGCAAGTTAATGTTTCGGACATTTTTGGACTACTAAACAACTATTGATTTGGAACCACAGAGTTACCGCAAGTTGCAAAGAAAACAGGAGCTGCCTCCACTATTCCAACACCATTTCAACTTCAACATTTCAACATCATCAAATCATCTATGCTTAGTCTAATACATTGACAACTAAAATATACCAAAAACAATTTAGTCCAATGAAGCTGGATGTGGCTAAATATGATGTGGCTGTCCATGGTTCTGATTTCTGTGTGTGCTTGTGCAAGTAGAAAAAACATGTTGACTCACCCTACTTGTAGAGAAACCCACCTTCCTCTGTTTCATGTTGACGGAAAGGTCTTTAACTACAGTACACACTTAAATGTTTTGTTGTCCTAGGCTACTTGGCTAAAATGCTTGCTCTCTAGCCTAACTTCCTTTCATGGGCAACATTAGCTAGTTAACATTAGCCTTCTACATCTAGCTACATATTAAACTTCCATCCTCACAGGCCAGGGGCACAATGTATGAATTTATGGTTGGATCAGAATCGCCATTATAATAATTGGCCAGTCTCATAGCAAAGGGTCTGAATACTTATGTAAATGTGATATTTCAGTTTTGTATTTGTAATACATTTGCAAAAATGTATAAAAACCTGTTTTTGCTTTGTCATTATGGTGTATTATGTGTAGATTGATGCGGGGAAAAAACTATTTAATCCATTTTAGAAGGAGGCTGTAATGTAACAATGTGGAAAAAGTCAAGGGGTCTGAATACTTTCAGAATGCACTGTAGGTGTAGCCTATAGTTATCGTTATTGGCTTAGTTGATGGCCCTTAACTCTGACACAACTAACGTTATCACAACAGAACTAGTAGGCCTAGCTAATGTTAGCGAACTTGGATGAATTAAATATGGCATTACACTTATACTAGTTTAGGCCTACTTGACTTTTATGCTCTATAAATTGACTCCTTCAAATAATTTTGTCACCCACCGAGGTTGCCACCGCCGCGCTGCAGTAGGGAAGTAAAGCAGAAGTCGAATCTATCACTTCCGTTGTGTGTCTGTGCCCATAGCAACGTTTGAAAATTAGGTGTATAGTTGCAACACCCTCCTTTGGGAAGCATGCCTATGCACCTTCTTTCAAGTCCCCTCCCAGGACTACCACAGCACACCTCTCCCTTTTGCACAAAGGCACTATCCCATTTCTGACACAAGTTACAGGATGAAGTAGTAAAGACATGGAAAGCAATGCAAGGATTTACCACTAGCACAATGGGAGACCACAACCCCAGACTAAGGATCAAGTTCCCCTAATTCAAGCTACTTTAAAGGAGAAGGATATAATTAATATAAATATCATTGAGAGAAAGAGAGAATTCCTCATTGTCCCCTGTGAAAGAGGGAGGCTATGGCATTACATGTAATTAGGGAAATAAATCCCCTAGAAACCCTTTCTATAAGCATTTTATTAAGGAATTATTTATTACAACTTTTTAGGAGTGGTGATACATTTACTGATTTTATTTTTCTTAATAACAATGAGAGAGAGACCAGATATCATTAAGGAGTATAAGGACATAAACAACCATTTGTGACATTCATATTACACTGCAGTCTCCTCCAAAGAATGCCCATCAACTATGCTTTAAGGTTAATCTCAGTCCGTCATTGACAGGAGAGATGATCAGAGGGGTAGAGTTTTCACCATCATCATTACGACAGGGGCAGAACAATGGATAGAGTTTATCAGTAAAGGTGCAGTCAGTGAAAGAGTAGATATGAGACCTGGCCTCCACATCATAAAAGGAGACCTGACCCTCCTCATAATCCACAAACACCCCCACCTTCTGGAGCTTCTCTCTCAGGTGGAGCAGGACACTGGGCTCAGCATGAGCCTCGTATTCTCCATTCCTCAGCCACAGAGTCCAGTATCCATCCTCAGAGCTCAGTGTGATTTCCCCCTTCCTGTTGATGGACTCTCTGGCCACTCCTAAATCCCACTTAGTCTTTCCTTCAACCATCACCTCATAGTAAAATCTCCCTGAGGAGAAGCCCTTCTTTCCCAATACACAGACAACAAGATTGAACCTCTCTGGGTAGTCAGGGAGATCCTGTTTTGTATCTCCATGTTTCACTTGTTTTCTATCCTCAGACATGATGAGATAGGGATGTGCTGTATCAGGGTCCAGAGTCACATCCACTGCATACTGCTGAATCCTCTTCAGTTTGACTTCAGGCAGCTTCTCAATCTCTTTATTCAGTGTCTCGTCCAGCTGAGATACAGCTCTCCTCACAGTCCCCACACACAGATCACTGTGAACACTGATCTCAGACCAGTCTCTGATGGGTGGAGGGGTGCCCAGGGATGGGAAGCTCTGGAGGAGGTGGAGCTGGTCCTCAGTGTGTGAGAGCTGCTCCAGCTCAGTGCTTCTCCTCTTTAGCTCAGTGATTTCCTGCTCCAGCTCTTTAATGAGCCCTTCAGCCTGCCTCTCTGCTGCTCTCTGCTTCTCCTCAATCACCTCAATGAGCTCAGCCTGGCTTCTCTCAATGGAGCGCACCAGATCAGTGAAGACCTGCACACTGTCTGATATCTCTCTTTCTGCATCTTTCTTGCTGAGATCTACTGAGTGTTTGATCTCCTGAACCTTCTGCAGTCTCTCCAGGATCATCTGCTGTACTTCTGCCTTAGTCGTCCTCAGCTGAGCCTTCCTCTCTCCACACTCTTCCTCTAGAGGGACCGTGGCATGAGTCTTGTGGTCTGTCTCAGTGCAGAATCGACACACACAAGTCTGGTCAGTCCTACAGAACAGCTCTAGAGGTCTGTCATGCTTCTTACACATCCTGTCTTCCAGGTTCTCCACAGGGTTGATCAGCTTGTGTCTCTTTAAGGCTGCGACTCTCTGATGAGGCTCCAGGTGAGTCTCACAGTAAGAGGTCTGACACACCAGACAGGACTTCTGGGCCTTGAGCTTCGTCCCAGTGCAGAGGTCACAGGACACTTGTCCTGGTTTGGCAGGGGATTCATCTTTACCTCTGACTCTCATCTTCTTAAAATTCTCTACAACCTCTCTGAACGCTGTGTTGACACGAAGCTCAGGTTTCCTGTAGAAATTCTCCTTACATAATGGACACTGGCACAGGTCATTGCTATCCCAGTATCCACTGATACAGGCCTTGCAGAAGTTATGTCCACAAGAAATGGTGACCGGCTCAGTGAACACATCTAGACAGATAGAGCACAGCAACTGCTCTTCAGACAGGAGACTGCTGGAGGTGGACATATCTAGACAGAGACCAAAGGTGAAACCATAAAGCATTTCCTGGACTCAATTGGCTCTCTATAATAAAAATAAACGTCTCAATAAATGATTCAGAGTTGTCAAGCAAGCCAGACATTATGATTCCAACCAATCTTTTGTATTTAAATATTTGATAGGTACCAGCCCGTTCTACTAATTAATTTTGAAAAATACCTTTACCAAAGGCAAACATGTTTAACAAGTGATCATGCTACGGTATGACGTTTATGTTACTACTTGTCCAGGTAAATTATGTTTTTTTAACTCACCTATGTTGATGTTAACTGTTATTACGATTCCTAGATTAATAAGACTCTCACAGAGATACAACGCAGCGTAGTTGTGTAGCAAGATTTCTGATGAGGAGGAAGAGGAGGAGGGTTTCCGTTGCTGATACCAAGTCTCTTCACTTTACTTTCACTTCAGCAAAGAGTGGGTTGCTTATTGTTTCTCTTAAAGGTACAGAGCTAACCTATTTACACGCGGCTGAACACCCCTTTTTGGTTACTGTACCACCAACTGAATTTTGCTCTTCCCAGAGTACCTCTGAAGTACCACCTCATGTGCATTTTACCAGAAGACCTATGGTCTCATGAGTCTCCTCAAGTACCCCCTGTGGAAAGGCCAAGTACCCCTGGTTGGGAACCACTGCTCTAAAACAACTACGGCCTGCTCTACTCTCCCATCTCTTCTCAATCTATGAATACTGTAATAATGATATCATATACCCTCCTGCTTATAGTATCTTACAGTGTTAAAAGGCTCACTAATGAAGTTAAAGAGTAATGGCAACTAACATATATGTCTTCCTTCCTGTTGTAGTAAGCATTGACCCCAGACTATCAAAGCTAAGTTCCACAGATTCAAGACTCCCAGAATGGCAATTAGGTCTTGCTGTTTACAACAAACCACTTTAAAGAAAATAGAGGCGGAGAGCAAACGCACACCTAGAAAATAACACACATTCCAGACAGTCGTGGCATGCCATGGTACACCTATAGCAGTAAAAGCACCAATTCACATTCTGAGCCTTTGATTCCATAATCGATCCTAATGCCATCAAAACAGTTAAGGAAAACACACACAAGTCAGACTCCTTCAGGGATAAAACCACAGAGCTCTAGGAATGCTTAGGATACACATATTTTTACATACATTTTTTGGTCATTTAGCAGACGCTCTTATCCAGAGCAACTTACAGGAGCAATTAGGATTAAGTGCCTTGCTCAGGGGCATAGACAGATTTTTCACCTAGTCGGCTTGGGGATTCAAACCAGCGACCTTTTGTTACTGGCTCAACGCTCTTAACCGCTAGGTTACCTGCCGCACCTGATTTTCCTTCAAATGTCACTGGAAAATCCTTAGGAAGGAGCACTCTCATCTCAAGTTCACGTTCATCATGTGTGGTTCATTTATGTTTAAATGTTTAAGAAAGCAGAGTGAAAGAGGGCCTCTGAACACAGCTCCCTTGTGATAGCATCACAATAATAGTAGTGTCTCGCAAAATAACAGCTTTTAATAGAAAGTAATGTCAGCCAGTGAACTTTCAAGCTCAGAACAAGGTCAAAGTTGGAAAAGGAACTTGCAGACTATGGATAGTTTGCAAAGGAACTATCCCCCACCGTCGCATCGCACACAAACACGGACGCACGCACACACCACTGACCTGTAAGAGGGCGGCAGCCAGGTAGACGGTCATAAAGATGGGCGTCAGGGTGGTGTGGCCGCTCTTCATCAGGTGGATGGTGTACAGAAAGATCAGGTGACCCGGGAGCACCAATAGGAGCAGCACCTGGGCCGAACGGTGATTGGCTCCTGAGAGAAAGGAGACGAAGGGACGAGAGGAGTTGAACTGTGCAACTTAGTCTAACAATAAAATAGATGCTAAGACGGTTCATAACCTGTGTATCTGTCAGCCTAAACACTGACTGGGGATAATTATGGGGTAGTGACTTAACATAGTGCCTTCTGCAGCACCTATAATCTATGTCTTAAAATTACAGCGAGAGGGAGAGAAGAGGGCGAGAAATATCTCTATGCTAAGCAATCTGTCCTGTAAGATGCCCTGTTTAAAACAGATCACATTTCCACAGTTTAAGTGAGTATTGGTTAGGTGCTTTACCTGTGCCACAGAAGGTGCGGCAGGGGTAGTAGCAGCCCTTGGCTTCCTCTGGCACCTCCCCAGGAGCACTGTGGAAGTGCAGGTGAGTGGAGATGCGGCTGGACTGGATAGCTACTAGGTTCCCCCCAATACCTGGAGAACAGACAGAACAGGCAGGCTTAGGGTTGGAGTTGATTGTAGGCAGCTGAGAATAGAACAGAAGTTAGGGTAAGAGAGAAATGTGAGGACCCATATTTGTATCCTTCCCTAAACAGTTAATGCCTTCCACTCACAGACCTGAGGTAGCACAACCTCTCCCTTCAAAGGGCAGGGGGTGTACTGTAGTTTCTGTCATAGTACTTTCACATATCAAGTCCTTCCATATCCATTAGGACAGAGGGAAGGGTGTGAGTTTTGGTTTGGAATGCAGCCAGGCTGTGTTGTGTCTCAGTGCATTACTCAACACATCAGCCTGGCCTTTGATGCATCGACAAAGTCTGAGACACAATGAATACATATTACTGTGTGGGAAAACGGCATTACACAGAGAGAGAGATAGAGAGAGAGAGAGAAGAGGAAAAAACGAGAGAGGTGGGGATAGACAAAGACAGGGAAAGTATGGGGAAAGAGATAAAAGGAGAGGGGGGGGGAAGAGAGAGGGAGAGAGGGAAAAAAAGAGACTGACAGCGTGCCCCATTTAATTCTGCTCAGCTTCCTCATGTAGACTGTAATTTCTATCAAGCAGAGGAACATTTATCATGAGAACAACAGGACAAGGCTATTTATATCCACACACACGCTCCTCTCAGTCTGGTGACTCAGAGTAGTCTAGCCATGCAGTATGGCTCATGTACAAACACTCACAGCTTCCAGGTGGGCAGACCAGACAACCACTCCAACCCAGAATAGTGTATGAGACAGACAACACTGACAGAAAGTAGAGGAGGAGAGGAGAGAGGCTGTGGTCAGTGAGACAGAAAGAGAGTTTGGGCATTCCAAAAGTACCCAAAGAGGCACAGTACCAAAGGGGTTGTGTTTTGGGGAGGGGTATATTTTGGGGTAGCTGGGCTCATCTCCCCTCCTGTGCTTGTTATCCTGATCAGGCAGGCCTAAATGAGGACAGACACCTCTGCTGCCTGGTTATGGTCACTTAATCCAATCTTTGTTGTCAGTGGAGAGACAGGGAGACATTTAACTTCTCCATGTTGCGGCTAAATAGAATGCCCCATCCTCCTCATTCCACCTCTCATCCATCTCCTGTCCACCACTCAATCCCCCTTCTCCCTCACCTCTCGCCCCTCCAGAGGTCTGGGGAGTATGGTGGTTACACCTCAGCAGGGGGGCTAGCTGCTGTAATGTGGGTCACTGGGTCTGACGGGGAGGGGGGGTAGACCACAGGGGGTCCCGTCTCCCACCCCATCTGAGTAGCTCTGGGGCAACAGACTGCATGCCTCTCCTCATTTCCTCTCTATTTTCCTTTCTCCCATTCCAGTCTCCTTTCCCTCTCCCATCCTTCCATTCCCCCAATTCAGTTCTCAGCTCTCTCCTCCCCTCTCCTCTCCTTTACCAGCTTCACTCATCTCCTCCCTTCTTATATTCTGTCTCTAGTTTTGAAGAGAGGAACTGTGCATGTTCAGAGTGAAAGCATCAAAGGCTCAGTCTAGTCATCTCCTCCCTATAGGATAGTTACCACCTCCATGTGTTGTAAATCCCAGATAGTTGCAGGGTTGGTGATGAAACCTCTCTTTACTAGCCCCAGAGTCATTTGTCTGTGTGGTCCCCCTACACACGCTGACACACACACACACACACACACACACTTCCCAGATCACCCAGCCATTTCATGATTTGTAGACATCTCGGCAGAAACATTGATTAAGAGGCACACAGTCGTCTTCCATCTAGTTAAATGTCTCTCATTAACAATGTTTAATTAAAAGCTGATCTATGGTTGTCGAAATGCCAGCAACGGCCTTGGCAACGGTCCCCCGGTAAGGATGGGAGGAGGGTGGCATTAGCAGTTATACAGAGACAGATAGGTTTGTGTTTAGTTTAGTTTGGTGCACATTGTAAGTCACATTGTAAACCCACACAGTGTGTCAGTCACATTGTAAACCCACAGTGTGTCAGTCACATTGTAAACCCACAGTGTGTCAGTCACATTGTAAACCTACACAGTGTGTCAGTCACATTGTAAACCCACACAGTGTGTCTTTAATCAGTCAGTGATATTGTGTCTCACCGTTAATGACAGGGGTGTACACCACGATGCCAGCCAGGTTCGGGTCAGACACTGTTTTGTCCAAGATGAGTCCTCCGATACTGCAGAGCACAGAACATTCACACATTAAATGGTGGTCTCATTCTCATCATGTGAATGTACAATAGTCTGTTGCTATTTCTCTATGATAGTGAGTGAGTGCATCCACACACACACACACCTGCTGATGACCATGGCAGTGATGACAGGCTCCCAGCCGGAGTAGAGCAGGGTGCGGCTGGCCGGGTGTTTGGAGGAGATCACCACCCACACTGGAGTCAGAGACAGGAAGAAGGCACACACCAGGGACGACACGTACGGGTGAGAGTCTACAAACAGAGACAGACAAACAGACAGACAGAGCGAGAGAGAGATTGACAAATCAAATTGTATTTATCACATGCGCCGAATACAACTGGTGCAGACTTTACAGTGAAATGCATGCTTAAGAACCTTTCCCAACGATGCAGAATTTAAAACTAACAGAAGAGGAATAAAATACATGAGACAAGATCGAAATTGGGGAGAAAAAGGGGGTTTAAAAAAAAAAAGACACAGAGAGGAAAGGGAGGAGTTAAAAACAGATGTAATCCCCAAATAAAGAGGCCACCTACTGGTGGGAGTTACAACAACAAACACCATTTATCAGCTTCAGCTGCAAGAGGAGGGGGGGGGGATACTGTCCCTCCTCTCCCCAGGAAAGACAGCGTGACACAGGGCGGGGGGATACTGAAAGCGTGACACAGGGCAGGGGGGATACTGAAAGCGTGACACAGGGCAGGGGGGGAGATACTGTCCCTCCTCTTCCCAGGAAAGACAGCGTGACACAGGGCAGGGAGCAAGAAAACAGAGATCCATAACAAACCAAAGGAGAAGTCCTGTATTTGTATGACTCAGTACAGTAGCTACAGAACAGGACATATCTAACTTATAGACCTGAGAAACAGATCATCACTCACTATCAAGACACTATCCTTGGATGGATCTACTATATACTGAAATTTGAATGTACACACACACACACACACACTTCCTCTTCGGCCAAACTCTAATGATTATTATAGCACTGAATCACACTAATGATTATTATAGTACTGAATCACCCTAATGATTATTATAGCACTGAATCACACTAATGATTATTATAGTACTGAATCACCCTAATGATTATTATAGCACTGAATCACTCTAATGATTATTATAGCACTGAATCACTAATTGATTATTATAGCACTGAATCACTAATTGATTATTATAGCACTGAATCACTAATTGATTATTATAGCACTGAATCACTAATTGATTATTAAAGCACTGAATCACTAATTATTATTAAAGCACTGAATCAGTCATTTTGGAGAAATAGAGAAGGGGAAAACACCTGCTTAATGTCTAGTAGTGAGATGATCATCCCCCTCTGGTTATAGTGTCTAGTAGTGAGATGATCATCCCCCTCTGGTTATAGTGTCTAGTAGTGAGATGATCATCCCCCTCTGGTTATAGTGTCTAGTAGTGAGATGATCATTCCCCTCTGGTTATAGTGTCTAGTAGTGAGATGATCATCCCCCTCTGGTTATAGTGTCTAGTAGTGAGATGATCATCCCCTCTGGTTATAGTGTCTAGTAGTGAGATGATCATCCCCCTCTGGTTATAGTGTCTAGTAGTGAGATGATCATCCCCCTCTGGTTATAGTGTCTAGTAGTGAGATGATCATCCCCCTCTGGTTATAGTGTCTAGTAGTGAGATGATCATCCCCCTCTGGTTATAGTGTCTAGTAGTGAGATGATCATCCCCCTCTGGTTATAGTGTCTAGTAGTGAGATGATCATCCCCCTCTGGTTACAGTGTCTAGTAGTGAGATGATCATCCCCCTCTGGTTATAGTGTCTAGTAGTGAGATGATCATCCCCCTCTGGTTATAGTGTCTAGTAGTGAGATGATCATCCCCCTCTGGTTATAGTGTCTAGTAGTGAGATGATCATCCCCCTCTGGTTATAGTGTCTAGTAGTGAGATGATCATCCCCCTCTGGTTACAGTGTCTAGTAGTGAGATGATCATCCCCCTCTGGTTATAGTGTCTAGTAGTGAGATGATCATCCCCCTCTGGTTATAGTGTCTAGTAGTGAGATGATCATCCCCCTCTGGTTATAGTGTCTAGTAGTGAGATGATCATCCCCCTCTGGTTATAGTGTCTAGTAGTGAGATGATCATCCCCCCTCTGGTTATAGTGTCTAGTAGTGAGATGATCATCCCCCTCTGGTTACAGTGTCTAGTAGTGAGATGATCATCCCCCTCTGGTTATAGTGTCTAGTAGTGAGATGATCATCCCCCTCTGGTTATAGTGTCTAGTAGTGAGATGATCATCCCCCTCTGGTTATAGTGTCTAGTAGTGAAAATATCATCCCCCTCTGGTTATAGTGTCTAGTAGTGAAAAGATCATCCCCCTCTGGTTATAGTGTCTAGTAGTGAGATGATCATCCCCCTCTGGTTATAGTGTCTAGTAGTGAGATGATCATCCCCCTCTGGTTATAGTGTCTAGTAGTGAAAATATCATCCCCCTCTGGTTATAGTGTCTAGTAGTGAGATGATCATCCCCCTCTGGTTATAGTGTCTAGTAGTGAAAAGATCATCCCCCTCTGGTTATAGTGTCTAGTAGTGAGATGATCATCCCCCTCTGGTTATAGTGTCTAGTAGTGAGATGATCATCCCCCTCTGGTTATAGTATCTAGTAGTGAGATGATCATCCCCCTCTGGTTATAGTGTCTAGTAGTGAAAATATCATCCCCCTCTGGTTATAGTGTCTAGTAGTGAGATGATCATCCCCCTCTGGTTATAGTGTCTAGTAGTGAAAATATCATCCCCCTCTGGTTATAGTGTCTAGTAGTGAGATGATCATCCCCCTCTGGTTATAGTGTCTAGTAGTGAGATGATCATCCCCCTCTGGTTATAGTGTCTAGTAGTGAGATGATCATCCCCCTCTGGTTATAGTGTCTAGTAGTGATATGATCATCACCCTCTGGTTATAGTGTCTAGTAGTGAGAAGATCATCCCCCTCTGGTTATAGTGTCTAGTAGTGAGATGATCATCCCCCTCTGGTTATAGTGTCTAGTAGTGAGATGATCATCCCCCTCTGGTTATAGTGTCTAGTAGTGAGATGATCATCCCCCTCTGGTTATAGTGTCTAGTAGTGAGATGATCATCCCCCTCTGGTTATAGTGTCTAGTAGTGAGAAGATCATCCCCCTCTGGTTATAGTGTCTAGTAGTGAGATGATCATCCCCCTCTGGTTATAGTGTCTAGTAGTGAGATGATCATCCCCCTCTGGTTATAGTGTCTAGTAGTGAGACATGTAACTCAATCATCCCCCTCTGGTTACCAGATGTTCACCTCACCATGATCCCATTCCAGACACTTAACAGCCCTCATGATAAACCCCCTGAAGACATAGATATAAAACAGAGAGAAGGAGCTCTATGTCGTCCCAGTGGGTAGAATTGGGTAATAGTCCCAGTCATGATGGCCCAGGTATAGCCGCCAGTCCCTGGGTTTAGGCTTGGCTCTGGGTGCCATTGTGGTTCGCCATTCCCTCTCCACGTTTCAACTGTAGGTCTTAAAATAAAAGGTTTGCAGTAGCCAACCGTGGCCCGTGGCCTTGGTTGTGTGTATATATAGTCCCCTGGATATCTGTGTACACCAGGCTAAAATGATTAACTTTAGCTGAGTAAACGGCACATTAGTCCAATAAGGCAGAACACAGTGGACGGGACGGACACGGCTGGCCCTTACAACAGAGACACTGTCCTCTGTGGCTACGTCCCAAACGGCACCCTATTCCCTATGTAGTGCACTACTTTTGACCAGGGCCCATAGGGCATAGGGTGCCGTTTGGGACACAGCCTGTGCTCCACCACCAGGCAAGGCAAGGCCAGACAGATTTACTGCACTGAGCTGGTATGAAAATATGAACAACTCCTCTATTAAATTATCTCAGAGGTTTTACTGTAGCCTTTCATAGATTTTTAGTCTCTGGTCTGTTGATGAATGCTTGTTTCATAGGGCTCAGACACGTCATGGTTAGTTAGCTACACTTTCCAAAGGAAACGCTTGCTGGTCCACTGTGTTGGGTAATGTAACGCGAGGAAGCGCGTGTGAGGCTGGGCATGAATTAAATATGGACTATGGAGTGCGAGAAGGAGAGAGGGAGAGGGGGAATAGTGAGAGAAGGAAAGAAAGATATGGTCTGTTCTGATGAACTACCAGTAATGACAATAAATAACTGCGTAAGAGCGCCATCTAGTGGTTGAAAGATGCACAGTCTGATTCCAAATGGACCATATCTTTACACTGTTGGCCAGATTTATTGAGCATTTTCACCTTTTTTCAAGAGGAAATGAAATATAAAAAGAGGAAGGATAAAGTGAAGGATTGTGAACTCAATATAGAGTGTAAAAAATAGTTTACTGGTTTTGTGTCTTTTATTACCATCTGGAAATATCCAGTGCAAACCTTCCTCCTCTTACCCAGGCAGTTGTAGAGCCCCTGGCTGATCCAGGCCAGGATGGCCAGGGTGATGAGGTCACCGAAGCTGGCGGCGATGGGCGTAGCCACGTTGTCGGGGTTGATGCCCGTCTTCTTGGAGCCCACGATCACCCCCACCATGATGAAGCCTGGGGTTCAGAGGGTACAGAGGTCAGGGGGACATGCCTGCACATATCTCAACCATCCATGTGTGTGTTTGCTACTAATGTATAGCATGAGACCCATCAGCAGTAGGTGATAATATGTGTTATGAGGTGGGGCTTTGACTGTTTGACTGTCTGACTGTGCCTATCCCATATCAGAGTACGTGTGTGTGCTTATCTAGCTGTGTGTGTCTGTACCCTGCAACATAGAGGCTATGAAGGCAGTAGCCACGCTGGCAGAGCAGAGCAGCACGGCATGACTCATCTGGAACTTCCCCTCTGGGATCCAACCCAGAACCACCGCTGCCACCGCCGCCAGGAAACCTACTACTGTAGCCTGTACCTAGAGTGAGAGTAGGAGAGAGAGAGAGAGAGAGAGAGAGAGAGAGAGAGAGAGAGAGAGAGAGAGAGAGAGAGAGAGAGAGAGAGAGAGAGAGAGAGAGAGAGAGAGAGAGAGAGTAGGAGAGAGAGAGAGTAGGAGAGAGAGAGAGAGGAGAGAGAGAGAGAGAGAGAGAGTAGGAGAGAGAGAGAGAGAGAGAGAGTAAGAGAGAGAGAGAGAGAGAGAGAGAGAGAGAGAGAGAGAGAGAGAGAGAGAGAGAGAGAGAGAGAGAGAGAGAGAGAGAGAGAGAGAGAGTAGGAGAGAGAGAGAGAGAGAGAGAGAGAGAGAGAGAGAGAGAGAGAGAGAGAGAGAGAGAGAGAGGA
Source organism: Coregonus clupeaformis (assembly GCF_020615455.1). Lineage (NCBI taxonomy): Eukaryota > Metazoa > Chordata > Actinopteri > Salmoniformes > Salmonidae > Coregonus > Coregonus clupeaformis. The sequence continues at coordinate 31,334,911 of NC_059219.1, read as the reverse complement.
TGACAGAGGGAGAAGGAATATAGTGAATGAGAGAAAGGGAGAGGTGTTGGGGCAGTGTTAACAGGAATAACATAAAACTGCTTTTCTAACAATGTTTTCCTATTATATGATACACTATCAACATTGAGGACACTTCCTCAAGGGGCCATTAAACACTGTGTGCTTTAACACTATCAGTCACTCAGTCAATAATTACCAAAAGTACTAACCAGAAGTACACATACTACGCAGATAGACAGATTCATATGGAGATAATGGCACAAATCCAACAGCTCGCCAATGTTCCCTCTAAATTGCACGTGGGCACGAAGATCCCCCCGGACTGCCGCGCAGAACAAATATTAGCTCACCGAGAGAAGCACGAAATTGAACTTCACTCAACTTTCTAGAGCAGTGGTCACCAACTGGTCGATCGCGATCGACTGGTCGATCTCCAAGGCATTCCTATTTGATCGCCAAACATTTCTGTAAAAACCCAACGATAAAGCCTTGTGTTCCTATTTTTATTTTTTCTTCGTCTCGGGCTTTTGACGGTAGGTGCACCTGATTCAGCTGCCCTGCGTGTCGGGTAGGCGAACCGTTGCCATTTTGAACCATTTCATGTATCTAAAAGGTACAAACTCTGCCTTCCCGGCGGGTCCGGCGAGCAAATCAAGTGCACTATTAGGCTACCTACTGCTGGCCAATCGGATGGCTCAGATTACCGTCTGCAGTAACTAGCAGGCATAAAAGAAAGCTGCAGCAAAGTTGATACTGTGAGACTTCAAAACGTTTAAAATCATGACTAGAGAGAGACTGTCAACGAATACAGCAAAGAGCTGCTGTTTTTAAGAGTGAGTTCTTGTTTAAGTTCTTACTCAGCACTGTCAACATAGCCATTCAGCACTGCAGCAGTAATGAATGAGTAGGAAAGTGTATCTAATATCAATACTTTCTCTGTTCATAGGAGGAACAACATGAACGTGTGAATGAGGCAGAAATAATGCTGTGCGACTCGAGTTTCGCCATCAGCTGGAAGATGTTCTCCCTTTTTGGTCAGTGGAAGAAAGGGAGAGTGGACGGATGCTGAGAGGCGGACCCTCAGTCTGATGCTCTCTCCCTCCGCTGAGACTGACCATCAAATGCAGGCACCATCAGCCCAGTAAAATAAAAAGCACATTATTTAAATGTACCTCACAAGTAATACAACAACGGATCTATTACCGGTGTGATCATATAGCCTACCTCAAATTTTGAAATATAATTAATTTCGAAATGGCCTGAAAAGCAATGCATTGGCAGGGCAATTCAAGCAAAGCCAATATGCGGTGATAATGTATTGGGCCTATAGCTTACTGCACAAACATCATTGCTACAGTACTGATTTTAATTGGTTAACCTATTAAGGATCTGACCCTTTTATTCAATTTTCGCCTAAAATGACATACCCAAATCTAACTGCCTGTAGCTCAGGACCTGAAGCAACAAATTGTTATATCTATGAAATGCAAGAGAAATAAAAATCTGAGTGCATTTTGATCTTTACTCAGAAAAGGTTGGTGACCACTGTTCTAGAGTTTTCCCTGTTAACACTACAGTGAGGGAAAAACGTATTTGATCCCCTGCTGATTTTGTACGTTTGCCCACAGACAAAGAAATTATCAGTCTATAATTTTAATGGTAGGCTTATTTGAACTGTGAGAGACAGAAAAAAAAAAAAAAAAGAGTTATAAATTGATTTGCATTTTAATGAGGGAAATAAGTATTTGACCCCCTCTCAATCAGAAAGTTTCTGGCTCCCAGGTGTCTTTTATACAGGTAACAAGCTGAGATTAGGAGCACACTCTTAAAGGGAGTGCTCCTAATCTCAGCTTGTTACCTGTATAAAAAACACCTGTCCACAGAAGCAATCAAACAATCAGATTCCAAACTTTCCAAGGATGTCAGGGACAAGATTGTAGACCTACACAAGGCTGGAATGGGCTACAAGACCATTGCCAAGCAGCTTGGTGAGAAGGTGGCAACAGTTGGTGCGATTATTTGCAAATGGAAGAAACACAAAATAACTGTCAATCTCCCTCGGCCTGGGGCTCCATGCAAGATCTCACCTCGTGGAGTTGCAATGATCATGAGAATGGAGAGGAATCAGCCCAGAACTACACGGGAGGATCTTGTCAATGATCTCAAGGCAGCTGGGACCATAGTCACCAAGAAAACAATTGGTAACACACTACGCCGTGAAGGACTGAAATCCTGCAGCGCCCGCAAGGTCCCCCTGCTCAAGAAAGCACATATACATGCCCATCTGAAGTTTGCCTATGAACATCTGAATGATTCAGAGGAGAACTGGGTGAAAGTGTTGTGGTCAGATGAGACCAAAATGGAGCTCTTTGGCATCAACTCAACTCGCTGTGTTTGGAGGAGGAGGAATGCTGCCTATGATCCCAAGAACACCATCCCCACCGTCAAACATGGAGGTGGAAACATTATGCTTTGGGGGTGTTTTTCTGCTAAGAGGACAGGACAACTTCACCGCATCAAAGGGATGATGGACGGGGCCATGTACTGTCAAATCTTGCGTGAGAACCTCCTTCCCTAAGCCAGGGCATTGAAAATGGGTTGTGGATGGGTATTCCAGCATGACAATGACCCAAAACACACGGCCAAGGCAACAAAGGAGTGGCTCAAGAAGAGCACATTAAGGTCCTGGAGTGGCCTAGCCAGTCTCCAGACCTTAATCCCATAGAAAATCTGTGGAGGGAGCTGAAGGTTCGAGTTGCCAAACGTCAGCCTCGAAACCTTAATGACTTGGAGAAGATCTGCAAAGAGGAGTGGGACAAAATCCCTCCTGAGATGTGTGCAAACTACAAGAAACGTCTGACCTCTGCGATTGCCAACAAGGGTTTTGCCACCAAGCAAGTACTAAGTCATATTTTGCAGAGGGGTCAAATACTTACTTCCCTCATTAAAATGCAAATCAATTTATAACATTTTTGACATGCATTTTTCTGGATTTTTTTGTTGTTATTCTGTCTCTCACTGTTCAAATAAACCTACCATTAAAATTATAGACTGATCATTTCTTTGTCAGTGGGCAAACGTATAAAATCAGCAGGGGATCAAATACTTTTTTCCCTCACTGTATCAACGTTTCCCTTTACTGTGGCAATTGTGATCGTATCAACGCATTATTAGCCCCTTTCAACGCAACATACCGAAACAAAACTAACTATGCAAGATATTTTGTTGTAGGCAGAACGCATTGGAGTAGGATTCTATTGCATTGACACGCACGACTCAGCCCGTACTCTACACAGACCTATGCGGCATAACCAATCAGAGTTGCAGTAGGCCTACATGCAAATAGACCATTGCCATATATTAATCTGTGCCATTTACTTTGAACTGGACTGTTTTTACAGCATTAGCGGTCGTGAGCAGATGTTTTGAGATCAAAGCGAGAATTGAATGTAGCACACGTGTGCACATTTTGTTAATATCCTTTGTTAGTTAGTGAGTTATTAGCCCAGTTATAGATAATTTGTAGTTAGCAATATGGGTGTGATTGCTTCCTACAAGAGCACAAAACGTGAACATTTCTAGACATCTTTGAAAAGCGAGTCAGGTAAAGAGCATTTTTTATTTATTAAGAGACAGTGTTGTATTTTGAGACAGGCTTGAATAAGCTAAGTAGCCAATAGGCACAGGGTAGCATAATTTGTCTGATTCTCCGTAATAATGTTATGGGAATAATAACACATTTTATTTTGTAAATTGGTTTCCTGCATTAAACAACAACAACATTTTCAGTCACCTCCTTGTCTGAAGGACAAGTGGATAAACAGATTAATGTCAAGCCCTGCATGTTTTTTTAAGTCTCATGGAATGTAGGCCTACATTGAACACCACACATTGGCTGCTACTGTAGGCTGAATGATATAACAGCTATTTCCATGTTAAAATGTTATGGGATGCATTTTCTCCATTGTTTTTTATGGTAGGCCACCCCGGTAGATCAAATAGCCATAGTAACCTACTTGGCCACTGTTAAAACTGTAACTTAAAGTGGGTACAGCCTCAGTGTTCACAGTAAACGCACGGTGGAAGTTGCACAGAATTTTCACAAAGTTTGCCCAGAAATTGCTCAGTGGCAAATGTTTTATGAGGTAACATTGCTCCTGTCTATGAAGCTGACATTGTGTGTCCTCATTGGGTGTGTGTGTGTGTGTGTCCTCTGTAGCTCAATTGGTAGAGCATGGCGCTTGTAACGCCAGGGTAGTGGGTTCGATCCCCGGGACCACCCATACCTAAAAATGTATGCACACATGACTGTAAGTCGCTTTGGATAAAAGCGTCTGCTAAATGGCATATTATATTATTATTATTATTATTATTATTATTATTATTATTATGTGGTGTGTGTTTACCTGCTTTAGCGCCAGGTTTCCTATGATCAGATTCCACTTCTCTATGGGAGAGTCCATCTTCCCCACATTCACCTGCACAGGGACAGACCAAAACAGATAAAAAACTACTTAGAACAGTTTGTAGGCACCGTTCATCAGATTACAAACTAATATGATTAAACTCAATTAAGCACAATGTTCAATTGAGTGCATTGTTTCAGATTGGAGGGTTTGTGACTGTTCTTGTTTTCTTAGCAAAAGTATGCAGAGTTTAGCAGTTTCTAGTTTTGAGAACAAGGAGTGAGCTGAGGGAACAAGTGAAACACAACACTGAGTTTCTCTGTGTGAGACCGAACAGAATGATGTGAATGTGTATCTGTGAGGAAAGAGGAGGAACTGGCCAAACTGAACAAAGAGAGAATTCTGTCCCGTCACTTCATCAACTTCTCCGACCCCACATAATTTGAATAGGGGGAGAAAGAGAGGGAGGAAAAAAGCGAGGAAGGAAGATGGGAGAACCAGAGTGTAATGCTGTGTGAGAGAGTGTGTATGTGTAAAACGAGAGAGAGAGAGAGAACGTGAGATATGTTAGAGATTAAATATGATGAAGTGAGATTGTTTTCTTTGCAGTTACATGACAAGTTTTACACTAGATTCTGAACCAAAGACAAGAATCTAAAAAACTATTGCTGGACAGAACAGTCCATCAATCAAATCCATGCCCCAGGCACTACTGTCCTCCCTTCAAGAAAATAGTTATTTTCTCTAAATCCCTCTAAACCCTCTGCCCCTCCATTTCTCTTTCCTCCAGAGTATCCTCTCCCCCCTCTCTGTCTTTTGACCTCTTCATTCCTCTCTCTCTCTGAGCTTGTTTGCGCTCTCAGATCGAGGTGGAGCGTCAAATTTGCCATCAGACTGCCTGTTCACTGTTCTGTCTGCAGCCCATTCCAGCAGCCCATCCCTATAGTGGAAACACAACCTCCCTTCTTCCTTCACTCCATAGGGAAAGGAGGGATGGGGTGGGAAGCCATGATAGGTAAAACTAGACAGGCCGCTGCCTCAGCAGATTTCTCTCATATAAATCCTGTTTCACAAGCTCTTAAAACGTAGATCCTGGGGTGAGAGGCTATTCTACAGCAGTGGACACAACTCCACAGACTAATAGCTTAACTTCTAACCATATCTTAACATGGTAAAGAAGCATGGAAGTTTCAAAGGGGCACCAGGCAAAATCCATTATATAAGATAGTAAAGATTACCATTTTCCTTGGGGGGGTTTAGCCTACTAAGGAAGTTGTGTCTTTGTAAGGTACACCCTGTTCCCTACCATCTCATTTCACCTGACAAAGAGGATAATACGAGACTAGTAATGATATGTTGGGAGTAGAGATTTGCTGGCTGATATATGGCCTACCAGACAAAAGCCTATAAAGACAAGCCCAGGCATGACAACAGCCAGCATGATAAACTACTTTAGTCTGCAGTGCCTGTCTCAGGTAAAACTAGAGACATTACCACTATGTATAGCCAACGTCATCCACATAACCACTACTACATGCTACATAACCACTACTACATGCTACATAACTACTATGTATGATGGTCTTTAATCCTGTAACTCAAAATAATGACATCATAACTCCTAAACCAGGAAGCCACCTTAATATACATCTTAAAACAGGCTTTGTAAGAGAAGCGGAGGCTCTCAAATAGCTATGGTGCAGTAGAGCATGTGGAAGAGCATGTGGAAGTGTGTTGTATCCAGAATGTGCAAATACTTTTTGATGGTGTGTGTGTGCAGAAGTGTGTTTGAACAGTATTTAAAAGCTGGTGTGTGTGTGTGTGTGTGTGTGTGTCTTACCGCGGTGGATAGTCTGGATGCGAGAGTCATCTCCAGGTTGCCCTTCAGGCCCAGCAGAGCCGGAACCAGGATGAAAATCTCTGTAATGTACTTAAAGGCATCCCAGTGCTGGGGGACAGGAGAGAGGCGAGAGAGAGGGCGAGAGAAGAAAGAGAGGAAGTGGGATAGAGGGAAAGAGAGAGAGAGAAAGAGAGGAGAGGGATATCAGACGTCATTCTTGTTGAAAGTCTACAGTGAGGGTAAAAAGTATTTGATCCCCTGCTGATTTTGTATGTTTGCCCACTGACAAAGACATGATCAGTCTATAATTTTAATGGTAGGTTTATTTGAACAGTGAGAGACAGAATAACAACAAAAAAATCCAGAAAAACACATGTCAAAAATGTTATAAATTGATTTGCATTTTAATGAGGGAAAGAAGTATTTGACCCCTCTGCAAAACATGACTTAGTACTTGGTGGCAAAACCCTTGTTGGCAATCACAGAGGTCAGACATTTCTTGTCGTTGGCCACCAGGTTTGCACACATCTCAGGAGGGATTTTGTCCCACTCCTCTTTGCAGATCTTCTCCAAGTCATTAAGGTTTCGAGGCTGACATTTGGCAACTCGAACCTTCAGCTCCCTCCACAGATTTTCTATGGGATTAAGGTCTGGAGACTGGCTAGGCCACTCCAGGACCTTAATGTGCTCTTCTTGAGCCATGCTGGAATATCAATCCACGACCCATTTTCAATGTCCTGGCTGAGGGAAGGAGGTTCTCACCCAAGATTTGAGGGTACATGACCCGTCCATCGTCCCTTTGATGCAGTGAAGTTGTCCTGTCCCCTTAGCAGAAAAACACCCCCAAAGCATCAGTCCTTCACGGCGTAGTGTGTTACCAATTGTTTTCTTGGTGACTATGGTCCCAGCTGCCTTGAGATCATTGACAAGATCCTCCCGTGTAGTTCTGGGCTGATTCCTCACCGTTCTCATGATCATTGCAACTCCACGAGGTGAGATCTTGCATGGAGCCCCAGGCAGAGGGAGATTGACAGTTATTTTGTGTTTCTTCCATTTGTGAATAATCGCACCAACTGTTGTCACCTTCTCACCAAGCTGCTTGGCGATGGTCTTGTAGCCCATTCCAGCCTTGTGTAGGTCTACAATCTTGTCCCTGACATCCTTGGAGATCTCTTTGGTCTTGGCCATGGTGGAGAGTTTGGAATCTGATTGATTGATTGCTTCTGTGGACAGGTGTCTTTTATACAGGTAACAAACTGAGATTAGGAGCACTCCCTTTAAGAGTGTGCTCCTAATCTCAGCTCGTTACCTGTATAAAAGACACCTGGGAGCCAGAAATCTTTCTGATTGAGAGGGGGTCAAATACTTATTTCCCTCATTAAAATGCAAATCAATTTATAACATTTTTGACTGGCTAGAACACTAGTATTTGCTGAGTGGCTATGAGAATCCCTTTAACAATTTAAAATCAAAGTCAATAGACAGATATCCCTTTATCACCTACCTTGAAAGCTCTTACAGCCATTTACTCTGGATTACACAGGAAATGGAGTCATAAGTAAACAATACAACCCACTTGAATTAAACTGTGCCAAATCCATCTCCTCTACCTATTTGAACTTCACATGCACTAGCCCACACCCCAGTCTCAACAGGACCTATGCTCTACCATCCATCACCCCAGTCTCAACAGGACCTATGCTCTACCATTCCCCATCCCGGTCACACCTGTACTATGTCCAGCACCATCCCTGCTGACACTGTGCCGAACCCAGCCAGCAGGAAAGGCACCACGATCTGCAGCGCCATGGCCAGGGGCGACTCCTTGGGCATGTTCCGTGTGGGGGGCCTCTGACTCTCCTCTTCCTCCTTTGCCTCATCATCGCCCTCCTCCCCCGAGAGCGTCCCCTCAGGGAGCATGGGCTCAGTCTCAGAGTATCGCACGTCCCCACCGTCTGACAGGCTAACGGACGTCCGCGCTACCCGGTCCGAGTGCCGCCGCACCTCCAGATGTGGGGGGTCAGGCCGGTAGCCGTTCCCCTCAGGCTTGGATCCCAGGTCGGCCATGGCCAGACCACGCTCCTCCTGGAGCTTGGTGTATCCCGTAGGAACCATGGTTTGAAACAGAGAGGGGATCCACCCGGTAGGCACTGGCTTCAGAGAGAGACTGCTCCAGCCACCGGCGGCTCCGCTCATACGCACCGCTAGGCTAGGGCCCAGAGAGTCGCCCAGTGTGTGGCTGTTCATGCTGCACACTGCTGCTGATGGGTCCGCAATGTCTCATCTCCATTCATCCAGACTGGGGCAGTGTGAAGAAGGGCAGGCTGGGCTGGTTAAATAGGAAGAGGGGCATCCATGTCCACTACGATCAGCCCTGTGGAGACCAGCCAAGGAGAGAGGAGACAGAGAAGGGGGAAGACTGTCACTGTTCTCTTTGGCTCATGCAAGCAACACAAACACAAACAAATGATAGGCTAGCTATTCTCCCCGGGTCAAATGCAAACCACATTTAATTTCAAACAGACTAGATAGCGTACATTGCTTGTTTTGGTTCTGTTATCACAATGACCCAGAGGCTGAGGAGGGGAGGAGCGGTCTACACAATGTATGCTGAGTAATAACTCACACTATCTGGTTGCTTTCAGGTAGTGCTATTGTATGTCTGGTTGAATGTCTCTAAAAACCTGCACAAATATGATATCAAAGTGCATACCTGCTGTGTAAGACTTTATTTATTTTAAATGATATAGCATAAGCTCTGCTTATGATCATAGCTGAATGTAAGCAAGTCGTGAAACTTTTGCGAAATACATAGGCATTAGTGAATAGTAGGCTGCTGGTTGCTTCTCTGGCCAATGTAATTCAACACAACCTTTCTCCTCAGATAAATGGACATTTTGAAAATGTAGGTAGTTATGCCATATGGATAGTTCCATAATAAATTATTGTTTTTTCATTGGCTAGGCCCATATGGCACTAACAAAGGCAAAATACCGTTGAGGCGTTAGATATCCGTATGTATATATATCTACTGTCAGAACCTGGTCACTACTGTCTTGCGTCTTGGTGGATAGATATTTTCTACCAACTTTTTAACACCAATAGAATGGGTAGCAAACTGAAAAACGAATTTGATAAGGAAGTGATAAAATAACTGCGTTAAATCCCGCTTTTAAATATTTGTTATTTGTATTACCATTATCACATTTATGTCAAAATGTTATTCTGGCAAGGCAACCTAGCCACATAAACAGCTTGGATGATAGCGCGAGATAACATAGCTGGCTAGTACAAGCTAGCTAAACAAACAGGGGAAAAGCAAAAAGGCTTACCTATACAGAGGAAATGCGCTGAAATTAATTACATGTATCAGGAAGTTGATACTAATTTAGTCTGTTTTATTAACCTTTTTCTGTTCGTGTCTCTATTTCAGATTTTTCAGAAGGATGCCCTTTTCCTTCTTGACAGCAAGCTCGTCACGTCACCGCAAAAGTGCCACACAGACTAGTACGCAGGCGCAGAGCACATTGTCGGCTACATCTGGCAGTTTACCAGGAATTTCTTGACCGGAGGCTACAATTTGTATCCTTATAAAATAAGTTCAGGACATTTATGTCAAGAACATCAAATAGGCGCTGAATCCTATGGGTAGGACCAAGAAATGTGAAATATGAATTCACTAATTTTGATAGTTTGTGATTTTGCATTGACGCGCTTGTTACAAAACAGCTATTCTGAAATGGTATTGTGTTATGACATAATACATGTAGTAGTTGCATTCAATATAAAGTTAGTCAATTCATAATCCATTAACCCGAAGGGAAGTATGACAATGTTTTGGTTTTGAGTTTTGTCACTCCCAAACAGTAGAAGGCGCTATACACCAATGGAATGTTGGTTTTCAACCTATGACCCAAATGTTGATGTAAGGACAGTCAAAACATGGCTCGAAATTTGTTTTACCGAGCTGCTAAAGTTGTCCAACTCAGCATGTTTACACGTCTAGCTAGGTCAAGGTCACTTTGCACGCAAACTCCAGCGGAGCCACTGACTGTCAGACATCAAAACAATGGAATAAGGTATGCAAGTTGTCAGCAAAAGCTATCTAGATAGCTAGCTTGACTACAATGTCAGTGTTTGATTCCTGTGGTCAAAGAACCTCTGCATTGGTCGGGCGACTCTTTTGCAAAAGGTGTGCCCATGTCGCGCGCATTGTACAGAAGCTGTCCATTTTGGGCACGCGCTTCCATCCCCTTTAATTGCAAAACTGATCACCTGAAACGTTAAATGGTGTATCTAGCTAGTAAGCAGTATGTCCTATAAAAGTCTCACTATTACACTTCAGGTACACAGTGTATTGATTGGTACTGTGCATAGATTTTTGTTCTCCTTTAAATGATTCTTGCTACTGTAACAGTGTAATTGCATGTGCAGGAGTATAACCCTGAACAACCCTAAGAAGAGGAATGCCCTGTCTCTGTCAATGCTGGACTCACTGAGAGGCAACATTCTGGCAGACATCGACAGCGACGACCTCAGAGTCATCGTCATATCAGGTAAGATACCACCAGAGCGCTGATTCATGATCAGATGTGCCCACCCCCCGTTGGTCACCCCTTTCATAAACACCATTGTATTGTGTTGTGTGTGTTCCAGCTAAGGGACCAGTGTTCTCCTCTGGGCATGACCTGAAGGAGCTGACGTCAGCACAGGGCAGAGATTACCACACCAAGGTGTTTCAGGCCTGCTCAGAGGTGAGGTTCACTATCGTACTGTATACAAATATACTGTACACACATCATCATTATTGGCGGTCACTCGAGTCGAGGATGATTGTCCTCCATAGGGTCTTCTTTTTGTGGGTCTTCAGATGGCTGTGTGTACATACACTACACACTAATTCTCACACTCATACCTCTTGTTGTTATTGAAGGTTATGACCCTGATACAAGACATTCCCGTGCCTGTGATTGCCATGGTGAATGGGGTTGCCACAGCAGCAGGATGCCAGCTTGTTGCCAGTTGTGACATTGCCGTGGTGACAGAGAGGTCCACCTTCGCCACGCCAGGGGTCAACGTGGGTCTGTTCTGCTCAACACCGGCCGTGGCAATAGGAAGAGCTGTCCCCAAGAAGGTACACACACACACACAGACAGACAGACACACAGACAGACAGACACACTCTGTGTAACTGATATATTCTGATATTTTACAGGTAGCCATGGAGATGCTGTTCACAGGAAACCCGATCTCGGCCCAGGATGCTTTGCTGCACGGGCTGGTCAGTAAGGTGGTTCCTGAGGAGCGTCTAGAGGAGGAGACTCTAGCCATCGCACGGCGGGTCTGTCAGGCCAGCCGGCCCGTTGTAGCCCTTGGCAAGGCCACCTTCCACAGGTGTGTCTCACTCCACAGATGTTTTACCACACTGTAGCACTCAACCCTTCTGCCTACCATGTATTCATTCCTTGTTTGCATTACGTTTCAATGTTTTTGTTGGTTTGAGTGGATAACCACTGATACACTTGCATGCATAAAGACAGCAAAAGACTGTCATTTTCCTCTTGAAAGATAATTACTATATACATGTGTAGTTTTATATATAATTTAATCATAATTTCATTACTGTCCCAGACAGATGGCCCAGGGGCGGGATGCGGCCTACGCCACAGCATCTCGTGTCATGGTGGATAACCTGGCTCTCAGAGACGGACAGGAGGGGATACGGGCCTTCATAGAGAAACGGAAGCCTGTGTGGACAAACAAAGCAGAGAAGGTCCATGATGACTGATGTCTGCTGTTTATTGAAGTGATTATCTGATGAAGGGATACTGCAGGGCTGTCTTCATGTGCCTTAGGAGGGGGTGAGGTGAAGGTTCTAGGAAAGGTACACCATGCACCCATGGTCAAGGGACTCACTCAGAACAGAGATTGGGCAATTCTTGTAGTAAAACTGTGCTCAATGTGAGAAACAGAATGTAAATGTTTAAAGGGGCAATCTGCAGTTCAAACAGTAACAAAGCAGGCCACCCCGCCACTGATTTGGTAAAAAGCTGACATATTTTTAAACATGTTTTCAGGATGTACATTGTTTCAAAAGGAGTAAAACAAGCGTATATTTTGCGGTTCTGATGGGGTAAGACAATAGAACTAAGCTCATGAGGAATTTATTAAGGTATATTCTTCAAAAATGGATGTAGCATTCAGATTACCCCATTCATGTATTTAAAAAATAAAATACATTTAGTAAAGAACCCAATCTGCTTATTATTTGATATGTAGACACATTTAAACATAATAGGCCCAAATACATGAATGGGAAACAGGAAGTATTGTATAATAGATCCTGTGTTTAGTTGAGCCTGCACTGGTTAATGAAAGACAACAGGTATGTGAGAGGTGACCTGGTGGCTGTGGGATTGAGGCGTCCATCTAATGTTTAACAGTGTCTGTACGACTAACAAAGAAAGACTGTGCTAATATAGTACAGTAATGTTCCATGTTCTATGCATTAGCAGTGTACCGCCACATGATGGCACCATTGTATCCCTTGAGAAGCAAAGGCTTGATGAAAGGCAAATTGAGTGGAGTGTTGAGAATTTAACTTTGTAATGATCTTATGGTAGCCTATTGCTATGACCAAATTCCTAGTTTGGCCCACATACAAATATTTTGGTCTCAATAAATAAAGTACAAGACACAATGTGCGAAGTGAAAAATAATATGCAATACTCTTAGTAAAGCACGTGGGGGTCCTGGAAAAATGGCCGGTATAATCCTTTATTAAGATGAGGGTGTTGGCAGCTGCTTAGGGTTGGAAGAGGTTGCAATTCATTTTGACTGAACAGTGTCTCTCCACTAGAGGGCAGTGTTTCCTCAAATATCAGCGGATGAATAATGTTGGCACTTGCTCTCCCCCTTTCCAGGGATATACACTACCATTCAAAAGTTTGGGGTCACTTAGAAATGTCCTTGTTTTCCATGAAAACATACATGAAATGAGTTTGTATAGGAAATATAGCAAAATGCATAGGAAATCTAGTCATTGACAAGGTTAGAAATAATGATTTTTAATATAAATAATAATTGCGTCCTTCAAACTTTGCTTTTGTCAAAGAATCCTCCATTTTCAGCAATTACAACCTTGCAGACCTTTGGCATTCTAGTTGTCAATTTGTTGAGGTAATCTGAAGAGATTTCACCCCATGCTTCCTGAAGCACCTCCCACAAGTTGGATTGGCTTGAAGGGCACTTCTTACGTACCATACGGTCAAGCTGCTCCCACAACAGATCAACAGGGTTGAGATCCGGTGACTGTGCTGGCCACTCCATTATAGACAGAATACCAGCTGACTGCTTCTTCCTTAAATAGTTCTTGCATAGTTTGGAGCAGTGCTTTGGGTCGTTGTCCTGTTGAAGGAGGAAATTGGCTCCAATCAAGCGCCGTCCACAGGGTATGGCATGGCGTTGCAAAATGGAGTGATAGCCTTCCTTCTTCAAGATCCCTTTTACCCTGTACAAATCTCCCACTTTACCACCACCAAAGCAACCCCAGACCATCACATTGCCTCCACCATGCATGACAGATGGCATCAAGCACCCCTCCAGCATCTTTTCATTTGGTCTGCGTCTCACTAATGTTGTTCTTTGTGATCCAAACACCTCAAACTTCGATTCGTCTGTCCATAACACTTTTTTCCAATCTTCCTCTGTCCAATGTCTGTGTTCTTTTGCCCATCTTTTCTTTTTATTGGCCAGTCTGAGATATGGCTTTTTCTTTGCAACTCTGCCTAGAAGGTCAGCATCCCGGAGTCGCCGCTTCACTGTTGACGTTGAGACTGGTGTTTTGCGGGTACTATTTAATGAAGCTGCCAGTTGAGGACCTGTGAGGTGTCGGTTTCTCAAACTAGACACTAATGTATTTGTCCTCTTGCTCAGTTGTGCAACGGGGCCTCCCACTCCTTTCTATTCTGGTTAGAGCCAGTTTGTGCTGTTCTGTGAAGGGAGTAGTACACAGCGTTGTATGAGATCTTCAGTTTCTTGGCAATTTCTCGCATGGAATAGCCTTAATTTCTCAGAACAAGAATAGACTGACGAGTTTCAGAAGAAAGTTCTTTGTTTCTGGCTATTTTGATCCTGTAATCGAACCCACAATTGCTGATGCTCCAGATACTCAACTAGTCTCAAGAAGGCCAGTTTTATTGCTTCTTTAATCAGCACAACAGTTTTCAGCTGTGCTAACATAATTGCAAAAGGGTTTTCTAATGATCAATTAGCCTTTTAAAATGATAAACTTGGATTAGCAAACAACGTGCCATTGGAACACAGGACTGATGGTTGCTGATAATGGGCCTCTGTACGCCTATGTAGATATTCCATTTAAAAAATCAGCCGTTTCCAGATACAATAGCCATTTACAACATTAACAATGTCTACACTGTATTTCTGATCAATTTGATGTTATTGTATCTGGAAACATTGTATCCTTTCGAAAACAAGGACATTTCTAAGTGACCCCAAACGTTTGAACGGTAGTGTAAGTCACTAGCCAGTATCCTGCTTGAGCTTTGTGGTCCAAGCATGTAGAATATGTATGAAGAAACTTCACTGATGTATGAAGGGAATAGCAATAACATTCGTACAGAAATAAATCCGCACACACAAATATACAGACACATGATCAGAAATGCACACCCCAATTTGTTTTATTAAGTAAAGAAAAGTCTGAAGAATGATCTGATAAACCATTTTGCAATTAATTATTTTACAAAAAAAGGAACAACTTATTTGCATGTTCAAATAATAACAGTATCGTTATACTGTTTGAGAATGATAAGCATTGTATCAAAAAGTACATAGTTGAGAATCAGCAATAAAAGGGTAGGTGGTTGAATATGTATTCAAATGTGTGACGTCACACTACAAAGTAGTATGTATACGTCAGTAAGTATTGATGTGTGTGTATGGAATGATTTAATATGTAAAAGTGCTGGTAACTGAACAGCAGTTAATGTGACTGGTGAAAATAAGACATGAATTGGCAATTAAAGCATATTGCGGCTTAGTAAGTACTTCAATACTAATACACATTCCCCCTCTATAGAAACCTCTTGCAGCTGACAATTACTATTTGGTGACGAAAATACTGTACTGTTAATATGCAATTAATATTCATGTAAACTTTTCAGAGGGAAATAAATCATACATTACTTCATGGGAGAAAAGGGGTGTTTTTTTCTACGGACGACAAAATAGTTCACTGTTGATAGAGTTTACAGTCTAAATATGGGGTACAAAGCAGACACTGTCCTCCATATCCAAACATACTGTACACACTGTATTTGGGTTACAGAAATGCATTGCGATGACTAGAAATTACAGTGGTCACTAAACTGAGCGACAACAGAATAATCAATGAAAAAATAAACTCCTCGTTTTAAAAACGGTCGTTATACAGTGGAGGTGCTTCAAAATTGAAAGATATATTTTCGACAATTCTTTTAATCGTCACTGTTCCGTAATTCTATTATTTGACATAGCTTTGTTTCTTCTCTCTGAAAAATAAGATATTCACAAGCATATAGAGTTAATTGACCTCTAAAATAGATAATTTGGAAGTAACTCATAAAAAAAGAAAAAAAAAAGAAAAAAGGAATCACTGAGTTTGTCTCGCCAGGAGAATTGTCCCCTGCTACTGATAACGTTTAAATAACTCAGTATATTAACAAAATCATTTACTGTACATTTTAAACTCTAAAAGATAGATATCCATATATATACTTTTAAACTCCTGCTGTTAATGATTTAACATTCGAAAAATAAAATAATCAATCTTCAATGGGTTTTTAAAAGGGATCCATAAAAACTTCAGAAACTGGTGTCCTGCAGCATTCATGATGCAGTATGACTTTTAAGGTCAGTACGTCACATATAAAGCACAAACAAACCAAACTAAAACTCCTTAACACTAGTAGGACTACCGCTTGTGTCTGCTGCCACAGTGTCAGTGACTACACCTCCATCTCCATCCTCTCACAGCAACATAGACTCCTGCATGGTGAACGCCTCTGGTGCGTGCCTGTAGTGTGGTCCTCCGAACAGCGGGGGGAGTTGCTGCCTCATGGTGGGCTGCTCATGGAACTGTGTCCTGTAGTGAGCCAGGCTGTCAGGGCCGGGGGGGAAGGTGAACTCCTGCACGGGGGACATCTGGGCCCTCTGGAAGCTGGGGGAGCGGGGTACACCTCCAGGGGCATGTGTCATGTCACCACCCTCCTGCTGCCCCCACGGCTGCACCTCCACTGCCCCTCCCCGGCCTGGCCCCTCAGGCAGGTAGAGCGGGGTCTGCTCCCCTCTCCTGCGCCCCTCGTACCTGTTGTAGTCAACAGGAGGGTACATCGGATGGGCGGCTGCAGCGGAGGTGAGCCGTGTGGGCTGGCGCAGGTATGTGGAGGCGTTACTACCAGGGCTGTCCAGCTGCTGTATGGTGCGGGGGGCCACAGTGGTCCGGGGGGGATGGGCTGAGCTGGGAGGCTGCCTGTGGGTGGTGGCGTAGGAGTTGTTCATGAGGGCCTTCTCCGGAGAGAGGTTGGGCCGCTGGGTGGTGGCGTACCCCCTCTCCCCATACATCAGACCCATAGGTGGGGTGCCTCGGGAGGGCAGGGGGCTGTAGTGCCTGTCCTCTCCCAGTCCCCTCTGCTCAAGGCTCACACTGTAGGGGGGGTAGTGGAGTGGCACCATAGCAGGCCGGCCGGGGGAGTACTGCTGGGGGGGCGTGTGGTACTGGCTCTGGGCATTGGGGTGGACATAGGGTTTACCCCCAGCAGGGCTGTTGAGGGACAGGGCAGTGGGGATGGGGTGTTTGGCCTGCCTAGCCACTGGTTCTATGGAGACCATGCTCCCTTGCAGGCTGGGGATGCGGGTGGGGGGTAGGGACGGTGTCTCGCTGTGCCTCATCTGCGACGGTGGCCTCTCCAGCTCCAGGACCTCCACAAAGTTCTGCTCTGCCCCCCCGGGCACGTTGTCGTACTGAGAGGCATTGGAGCCGCGGTTGGAGCCTGGGATCAAGCCCCTGGAGCGGGGCCGGCGGTTGAGCAGCAGGGTGTCGTCAGGGCTGGAGGGCACCGGGGAACCACCGCGGCTCAGCTGGATCTCCCTGGCCGCCGCTGCCTTGGCCGCCTCCAGCTTGGTCTCAGAGGGCTTGACCCAGCGCGGGGCGATGTCTTTACGAGAGCTGCTGGAGGCGGCATTGGAGTTGTGGTTGGCCGTGGCGTGGCTCTCAGGCTTCCCTCCGTCCACCACTTTTGTAGGAGGCTTGGGGTGCGGCGAGGGCGCCGGGGACGGTGTAGGTGTCGGTGTGGACCCTCTCTCGGGGGTGGCGAGGGTGGGGACGGAGGGCTGTTTGCAGTGGGGGTCGAGGGGGACAGAGTTCTCTCCGGACCCCCGTGATCTGGCCTCCCTCTTCTCAGCCTTGTGCTGCCGGACCAGCTTCTCCAGGGAGTCCCTGCGCGCCCGGCTGGGGGGCCGGCTGTCCCGCTGGCGCTCGAGGGAGGGGCTGGGTGCTTTTGGGGGCTCGGCCGGCTGGGAGTGGCTCTGACCATTCGCCACGTGGTTCTGGTTCACCGCCGGCTCTGGGGGAAGCTGCCCAAGAAGCTTCTTGGGATACTCATCCTCTTTACCTGCACAGATACAACAGAAAGACAGGTTAGAGCACCTGGAGGGAGAACACAAAACGGCAAAGGCATGTTTTCAAACTATGAATATTAAAAAAGGGCAATATGGATTCATGCAACATCACTGCCGACGGGGGGTGAAAATAAAGAGAGAATTACATTCACCACAACACTGAATAATCACGTCTCCACAGGCGAGAAACCAACCAAGGACATAAAAAATACAACATCTGAAATATATCTTATATTAAATTCCCAGAGTGCGAGCCAGAGGCGTCCAATTAGGAAGTGCCATTAAAAAGTGTAGACTCTGAAATGATACGTTTTCACTCAATTTCATTAAAATGTACTTAGCTGCAGCAGCAGACCGAGACTTCAAACGGTCAGACTGAAATTGGCTAACGGACTGTCCTTAAAGACTTTAGAAACACTTGTAAGAGGTAAAATAGGAAACATGACTGAGTTAGCACTCTAGGACACAAACCATAAATACATCAACTCTATGCAGTTTTAAAATCTCTATTACTTGATGAGTACATTATTATTACTACATAATCATATCTACCAGTGTCATGAAAAGAAAGCACAGTACAGGTGACACAAATATACAGAGAAACAGACAGTGAAGGTGTGACACTGGATGTGTTGTGCTCTGGTAGGAACAGTGTGTCCACAATCACCATAGAAACCAGGAGACACGAACTGGAGAAGAGGAAGTGATGTGACTGGACCAGGAAGTGTTACGAGTTTGAACCAGGAAGTGCTGTCACTGACTGGTATTGAATCCACAAACTAAAGTGGCTCTCCATTGTGTAAGAAAGTGATGTTCCAACAATATGTCCCATTTCCCTGTCCTTTGACTGAATGGGTGAAAACAATATGGATAACCTCGGCCTGTAAATCACAGCATCCATCACTCCTACACAGCTTCCTATGCTTCTCTACTTTCACTTAGAACCACTGATCTGAAAAGCCTGGATAAGAGAAATAATGGCTCTTTGGTTGGGGATAAAGGAAAGGAGACAAGAAGCGGAAGCCATTCAAATGTATTGGGACACAGCCAAGATCAGTGCTTTATTGCTCCCACCCATCCAGTCTTCTCAGTGAGGACTCAGGAGAGGAAGCCACTTAAGACAGTATTGAGGATTCACCCAGGAAATATATGTGTTCACCAACACAGGTGCTTTAGGGTTTCCAAGTTAAAGGTAGGATGCAGTCTCCACCCCACAATCAAATGTAAACACAGACAACAACCTATTCAAACCTTTGTTTAGGCTCTTATTAAAAACCTCATCCAACAATTTAACTGGCAAAGTTTGAAGAGTTTTGGCTTCTGAATCTCAATTTCTCAACATGACATGTGGTTGGTTCACTGGTAGCAGATGGGTTAAAAATGAGCTCCAAGTGCTGCAGTTGAACAAAAAGCCTCCGGTGTTGGATAATGCTGATTATCCTGTCACCAGGAAGAGAAAATAGCTCTCTCAAGGTGTGTGTGTGTGTGTGTGTGTGTGTGTGTGTGTGTGTGTGTGTGTCGCACACAACCAGGGTGGTAGGATGCCACAGCGCATTCTGAGGTTAAGCCATTATGTAGCCTACAATGTTGAGTGGTGACCAGTCAAAGCTTTAAGGCAAGATGAAAGTATCTTATTAACTGAAATTATTGACTCAAAGTATCTTATTAACTGTAAAGTATGAGTTAAATGGTTACTACTGTCTACTGACAATGACTATCTCTACAGTACCTAGCTAAAAGCAGTCAGAGACAAAGAGTATGGGAGTAATAGAGAGAGGGAAATGGAGAAGGAGAATCCCTCCATTTCAAGACTCCAAGGTAGCTTTAAAGCAATAGCAGCCTGGCCTGAGTTGCAGTAGCTACTGTATAAGGTTGCGGTAACATTGTGAGAATGTTTTGTAAGAGAACCCCAGGGCTGCTGGACAGACAGGCGACAGACAGACGTAAAACGGAGGGAGGGATGGACAGATGATGAAACAGGGGAACACCAGTCAGGATAGCCCACCGGTTACTGTTGTAGGAGGGGATGTGGCCCCCACTCCCACCCACACTTTTGTAGGCTGGGCCGAACGATTGGGAGAAGAGGGAAAAAAGGCAGATTAAGCAAGAGAGAGAAAGCAAGATTAGACACAGACTGCTATCACTAATTACTACTACCACTGGTAATATCACTACACAGCAGCGAGCAGGAGAGCTCTGTGTGTGTGTGTGTGTGTGTGTGTGTGTGTGTTATGAATGAACTGTAACTGTGTGGTTGAGGGTGAATGTAAGTGAAGTAACATATACAGGCTGATACATCCATGTGCAGTTGTCTAATCTGTGTGTGATAAATGTATAGCCTAATGTAATCAGTGTGTGTGTGAGATGTGTTGGGGGCAGTAGGCTACCTGGTGCGGCCAGCTCCAGTTTGGACCTCCTTAGCTCCATCATGCTGTTCTGCAGCTGCTCAATCACAAAGTCATCCTCAAAGAAGAAGTCCTTGGCCAGAGTCACCTGCAGAAACTCCACCAGATCCTCCATGGACAGCTTCAACAGGTGCTCTGCAAACACACACACACACACACACACACCAGTGTGAGAACACTTTCTCTTGTGCAGTTTGAGGACAGTCACATGTCTTAGAGTTTAGCGGAGGTGGTTCAGTGAACCATTCTCACATGATGAGTAACTTTGCCTGAGACCTGAAGCTGGGGCTTTAGTTCAGCGGGTTAAAACAGTCTGGTGGCGCACAGACAACCACATGGTCACAAAAGCACAGTCCTACTGTTATAGTCTTACTCTTGTGCAGTTTGAGGACCGTGTAGGACATGGCGGTCAGAACTCTCTCTCCCTCCATAATATAGATGTCCCAGATCCGCAGGGTCAGGGTGAAGGGGGTCTGAGGGAGAGAAAGAGAGAATGAGAGAGACAGAAAGGAGGAGAAATAAATATATTTTGATAATATAATTTAACACTTTCTTTAGCCCAACACCCGCGGTAGGCAGTGTGTGATAATGACTGATGCTTTACAAAGACATATTTATCAAAGCTGCAGGCCTAAAGGACACATAGGGAAGGGGACGGGATTGAGCCACTCACTCTGTCCAACACACTATTCTAACATTCTGATACAGAGGGAAGAGGATGTGATTCAGCCACTCACCCTGTCCAGGAAACACTGGAAGAACCACTTCATAGTGTACAGGCTGGTGAACACCTCCTGTGTGTCCTGAAACATAGAGGACAATGAGCCATTACCACTCCGTGTGTGTGTGTGTGTGTGTGTGTGTGTGTGTGTACGTGCATGAGTATTAAACAATGGTTTAACAGCAGTGGTGAATCAGCCACTGTGCCCAAGGCCCCATATTAAAAGCAGTCCATGTCTGTGTGTGTGCGTGGTTGTGTGTGTAGACATGGCATTTCTCTCTCATTCCACCACCCTTTAATCTCAACACATCAAAGGCTGCTGCTGTGGCACTCAACTCAGTCCCCCATACCAGCAGGTTTAGGGCTGTCATTTATTTACCACTACCCCCTCCCCAGGCTCTGTGTGTGTGTTCTCTGCGGGCCTCACCAGGTGGGACTTCAGCTTGGGCATTAACTTCTTGAGGATGCGGTCATGGTGCTCCTGGAAGCGCATCAGCTTGGGGAAGCCAGGGATAAAAAACCCTGGAGTGGAGGAGGGGAGGGACGGAGGGGAGGGGAGGGACGGAGGGAGGGAGGAGGGGAGGGACGGAGGGAGGGAGGGAGAGACTGACATTAACAGTCTCTTCACGTCCGTTTTGAAAGATCACAGAGCATTTGATAAATGTAGGAAATGAATCTGGTGGTTCTTGCTGTGTGTGGGTCTGAATGGAAGGGATGTGAGATTGGGTGAGCTCTATAGATATTTGGTAAGAAGTTGTAAGGGGGGCGGTGTTCTCTATAAATGTGTTTCCTCACATTTTATGGGGCCCAGAAGAGATAGCCTACGTCCTTGAAAGGTATGTGAGAGTGTGTGTGTATACAGTATGAGAGTGTGTGTGTATACAGTATGAGAGTGTGTGTATACAGTATGAGAGTGTGTATGTATACAGTATGAGAGTGTGTGTATACAGTATGAGAGTGTGTGTGTATACAGTATGAGAGTGTGTGTGTATACAGTATGAGAGTGTGTGTGTATACAGTATGAGAGTGTGTGTGTATACAGTATGAGAGTGTGTGTGTATACAGTATGAGAGTGTGTGTATACAGTATGAGAGTGTGTGTATACAGTATGAGAGTGTGTGTATACAGTATGAGAGTGTGTGTGTATACAGTATGAGAGTGTGTATGTATACAGTATGAGAGTGTGTGTATATACAGTATGAGAGTGTGTGTGTATACAGTATGAGAGTGTGTGTGTATACAGTATGAGAGTGTGTGTGTATACAGTATGAGAGTGTGTGTATACAGTATGAGTGTGTGTGTATACAGTATGAGAGTGTGTATGTATACAGTATGAGAGTGTGTGTGTATACAGTATGAGAGTGTGTGTATACAGTATGAGAGTGTGTATGTATACAGTATGAGTGTGTGTGTGTATACAGTATGAGAGTGTGTGTGTATACAGTATGTGAGTGTGTGTGTATATTCTATCCATATGGCACGTTCCTGTGTCAGTGGGGTCATGTTGGCCATTTAAGGATTGTTTGGAGTAAAAGATCCCAGCTAACTATACTATCTGGTCTAGGGCATGGCTGTTCATGTCTACTTAGTGTGTCTGGTCTAGTATGCTACCCCTGAATTGAGTTTTATCCCATATGGTGCACATGTATGGTATGCCTTAGGCGTAGGTTTTGCATGGGCTACTGAATGAAGGTCTAACACTTATATAGGATGTTACACAGTGTGTAGAGAGTGTGTTTTTGACGTGTGTTGGTGTGTTTACCGTGCATGGCGTGTTTCTGTCCAGACAGCAGTTTGACCAGAGCCCAGAAGGCATCCTCTTCATTCATATAGATGAGCAACAGAGCAGTGATCTGACTCATGCCCTGGCAGTACCCCACCTCCTATATACACACACACACACAGTTCTATCATGTATATGTATAGACAAACATGCATGCAAAACTGCACACACAAACTCACTTGTATACTTCTACACAGGACAATTAAAGGATGGTGGCTGGAGAGAACAGGGAAGGATGATCAGGAGGAGCTGGATGAGGGGAAAATGAAGGATGACAGGAGATGAGAAGGAAGTTGTAGAAAAAAAGTTGATTGGGAAAAGGAGAGGTAGAGTAAAGAAGAGGAAGCGTAGAGGTTTAGGGGGATTCATTATGTGTGTAGTGTGACTCACCGTGTTGTAGATGGAGTAGGCTGTTAGGACGTGGAACAGAGCCTGCTGCCTGAAAACAACAACAAACAGTCAATCTACTAATGACTAGACATCATCTGCTGGAAGCACAGGTTAACTAACAGGAACACCTCTGGAGCTTTCCACAAAAGGTGTTGAATTCAGGTTGCTTTTTTATTTATTTTTCAAGAGAGACCTGGTCCAACCAAGACTGTATTCAGGTTATATTGGTGGAATGGCCTACTCTCATCATTCAAATGTTCTAATAGTCGTATTGTCTTCTTTATGAGATGAACAACTGCATTAGTGATTTTTACTTCCTATATTTTGCTGCCAGTAATGGCAACCTTTGTGTTTGAGGTAGCTGGAAGTTTTATGCTTTCA
This sequence comes from Coregonus clupeaformis, assembly GCF_020615455.1. Lineage (NCBI taxonomy): Eukaryota > Metazoa > Chordata > Actinopteri > Salmoniformes > Salmonidae > Coregonus > Coregonus clupeaformis. The sequence continues at coordinate 31,311,306 of NC_059219.1, read as the reverse complement.
TGGTATCGTTGTGTTTGAGGTAGTTGGAAGTTTTATGCTTTCATGGTATAGTTGTGTTTGAGGTAGTTGGTGGTTGTATTGTGTCATGGTCAGTATTGAGGCAATGTGTTCATTTCCCGTGAGGCTGTGGGTGCCTGGTCCATGCTGCTCTCTGACTCTGCAGGTCACAGTATTTATTTCCCAGGGGCCCCTGGTTCTGGCTCTCCCTATGATGTCATCAAGCAGAAGTAAAAACACAGAAAAGGGACGTGTGTCCTCTCACTTCCTTATAGGGAAATGTCAATGTCAGCCACCATTATGACAGAAAGAGGTATGGAGAGATAGATGTGTGTAATGGGCCAGGCTTTTTTGTAACCCCCTACAACCAGGAGTTTTTCCTAGTCAGGGCACATGGTCAAGAATAAACTCCAGGCCCTAATTATGGGTACTGTTCTGTAGTGACTAAGTGTAGATGTTGTACTTCTCAGCACGTTGATTATGAGATACTGACTAGACATGGGGCCGGTGCATGAATATTATGTGGTCCCTGTGTTGCGTGCGCGTGTGTGCACTGTAGTGTCCAAGTGCAGATGTTGTTTGTCAGATGGAGGGAGATACTGACTTGACATCATATCGGTGCATGAACATGATGTGGTCCCGGTAGGTTCGGTTCACATCCAGGTCAATCTGACGGATGTCAGGAGACAGACCCCGCGCCCTGAGCTTCAACTTCTACACACAGGAAACAAACAGAGCCAGTGAGGGAGTGTGTGTTTGTGCGTGTGTGTGTGAGAGAGAGAGTGAGATACAAAGGAATAAGACCACTGATCCATCCCGCAAATATTTATTGAGTTTTAATAAAGCTCAGTTGTGCCTAGAGAGAGACTCAGTTCTCCAGTGCTGACACACCATACCTCCCCCTCCACACACATTCATCTTCCCCCGTAATAATGATGAAGCTCTGAAATCTAATAAATCCAGTGTTTGCTGGCCTGGTTATGAATGTTAATGAGGCCTGGGCTTTAATGAAGCTGGCTGTGTGGAGAGAGACAATAGGAGAGTCAACTACAGTGTGACTGTGTGTAGTTCCTACATGACTTTGCCCGGGGAGGAAGGATGTTAACTCTCTGCTGTGAGGTTCTGGCTGGTGTTTCCAGAACGTACCTCGTAGAAGTCTTTCTTTTCCTCCTTTATTTTGGGAACGTCGAGGAGCAGACACCACACCTCTCCTCTGAGCTGTAGGGGAATTCCCTTATAGATCCTCCTCACCAGCTGGAGGGAGACAATGACATGGGAAAATGACATTCTTAGTGTTACATCAAAGAGACCATGCTTTACCTTTCAACCACACCCCCTAGCCCTAACGCTCACAGTTCAAGGTTCAAAATGCATTTTTTCCCAATCAAATTCGAGCTCCACCACCGAATAGTTTCCATGATGAATTAATAGTATGAATAATCTGACTCACATGTAGAATTAAGGGGGTACATCAATCATCAAGAAAACATAATCAATCAAAATGTTACTCAAGTGGATAGTATGAGAGGACAAGTATGTGTGTGAAGGACAAAAATATACAAAGTTATTCTGGGTGGATGGAAAAGAGGCTATAGGTGGTGTGTGTCTGGACCTCGGGGCAGATGGAGAGGAGCTTTAGAAGGGGAGACCTACCCATCTGGCCAAGGGATCTGGTCATGCTCAGTGTGTGTGTGTGTGTGTGTGTGTGAAGGGGTAAAGTCATTCCATAGGCAGAAGGAGATAAAAACATCTCCAGGACTCAGAGTGGAAAAGATCAAGTGCTAAAAGACAAACTGCTGGAACAACAGAGTTAATCGTTCCAGTGAATTCTCCTTTGACAGCTATTAAAAATCGGCCTGTGGAAATGGGTCTAAAGCAGAGATTGAAAGTATGAGGAAAGATGGGTGCATGGGTGTGAGTGAATATATGTGTGGGCGTGACGGAGTGTGTGTTTGTATGAATATTTACACAGTGTACAAAACATTTCTTGAACACTCTTTCCATGACATAGACAGACATGGATTGTGTATGTGTGTCATTCAGAGGGTGAATGGGCAAGACAAAATATTTAAGTTCCTTTGAACGGGGTATGTGGTAGTAGGTACCAGTTGCACCGGTTTGTGTCAAGAACTGCAACGCTGCTGGGTTTTTCACACTCAACAGTTTCCTGTGTGTATCAAAAATGGTCCACCACCCAAATGACATCCAGTCAACTTGACAACTGTGGAAAGCATTAGAATCAACATGGGCCAGCATCCCTGTGGAACGCTTTAGACACCTTGTAGAGTCCATGGCCCAAAGAATTGAGGCTGTTCTGAGGGCAAAAGGCAGGGGTGCAACTCAATATTAGGAAGGTGTTCCTAATGTTTGGTATACTTAGTGTATACAGTGCCTTGCAAAAGTATTCATCCCCCTTGGTGTTTTTCCTATTTTGTTGCATTACAACCTGTAATTTAAATAGATTTTTATTTGGATTTCATGTAACGGACATACACAAAATAGTCCAAATTGGTGAAGTGAAAAAAATAACTTGTTTCAAAAAATTCAAAAAAATTAATAACGGAAAAGTGGTGCGTGCATATGTATTCACCCCCTTTGCTATGAAGCCCCTAAATAAGATCTGGTGCAACCAATTACCTTCAGAAGTCACATAATTAGTTAAATAAAGTCCAACTGTGTGCAATCTAAGTGTCACATGATAGTATTTATGAACTGATACGCAAAATGACATCGGATTCAAAACTTAGAATTTTTCAATTTAAATTATACCAAATTTTTGATACCAATAGAATGTTATTTATATGGGGGATACAATATTCCCAGCTCTGCAGATTTTGCTGCGAAGAGACAGCATCATTAGATAATTTGTTTTGGTACTGTCCATTTGTAGCTTGTTTTTGGTCACAGGTCCAGGAATGGCTGAAGGATTGCAATATTTACCTGGAGCTAACCCTGCAGATATCACTACTGGGTGATCTGAAAAGTCATAGTCAATCGATCAATAATATAATAATACTTTTAGCAAAAATGTTTCTTTTCAATTTAAAATCTGTAGAAACAATGAGAATAGAAGGGTTCAGAACTTTTGTGAAACATCACAGTACAGTTGAAAAATATATGGCAAATAGAAATCCAATATGGATGGTGTTAAGAGATAGATGGGAGGTGTTGAATGGAGCTGAAGGATGGGACTAATAACAACTAACAACAACTAATAACAAGATAACTAATGTAAAGCATACTGTGTCCATAATAAGTATATGGGTTATAGGTTGAGAGCTTTTGTGAAAGAGCACAGTTAGAAAGATATGGCATATAGAAGCAAACCAGATGGACATCATGAAAATGATCGGAGAGGTTGAGGGTAGAGGAAGTTCCGGAGTAAAAACAAACAAAATAGAATTATTGTAAAATTGACTGTGTCCATGAAATGTATATAGTCTGTATAAGCTGGAAGTAGAGGCCTAAGCATTGTTGTTCACTAGTTTACTCCAATTAGGGAAGGGGTGGTGGGGTTGGAAAGTAATAAAGGGAAATATATATTTAAAAAAGGGAAATGTATATATATATATATATATATATATATATATATATATATATATATATATTTATAGAAAAATAAAACATATGGGGGAATGGAAGTCATGCAAACAATTACATTGATGAAAGTTACAATCTATCTGCAATATTAAAGCTGATCTACACCCCCCCAAAAAACAACAACATGATCGGTCACATGATCTCTTGCTGTGTGCCAGATAGACACTCGGGACTCAACGTTTCTACAGTGACAGCCCTGTAATTAGGGCTCTGATGAGGAAGTCAATGAGTGCATCTGTTCCACTAATCATGTGTTTGTGCATTTGTGTGTGTGTGTGTGTGTGTGTGTGTGTATGAGATTGAATGGCTCTTCATTGTAGAGGTCTCTCCTGCTCGCTGCACTCCACAGTCCTCTATCTGTACCATCGATTCACTGTCACATCAACACCTGTGCCAGGACACAGGCTCTACCCTACAGCACATTTTTATTAGATCTATTGATTACACCTGCCTTACAGATGCTATAACCTGTCTTACAGACGCTATAACCATATGACTGCATTAGTATGGCTGCATTGCAGCTGCTATTCTTTTCAGCAGCACAGGAAACAAAGAGAGCCATCTCAACCGTAACCTGTTTTACCAGCAGAGCGAAACGGGCAGAGCACTGACTGACAGAATGGGAGGTGAGAGGGGTGGGGGGTGGGGGGGGGGGGTGAGAGAGAAACAAACAAACAAACAAACAAACAAGTCCTTGGTTGCTGCTTGTCACGCAATTCTTGAAACCGGAGAAAGAGAGAGAACAAGACTAAAACATTCCCCTAGCCAAGGTTAATTTAAAGACAAATCTCCAATTTCCGCTGAAACCACCTCAGCGTACAACTGAAGGACGTCTGAAATGAATGCCAGAGGGCCCAACACCTATCATAAAGAACACCCCAAACTCAGGCACTAACAAGGACAGCTATTACAGAGGTAGGACCCCTCTAAATGCCCTTCAGGGAGAGATTCACTAATATCTGTTCACCAAAGAGAAGGAGAGAAGTGAGTGAGGCACGAGGAGAAGAATGTGGAATGCAATATTTGTGACTTGGTTCTGGAAACTAGGCGTATGTCGCGTGTCACTACTTCACAGGAGCGCCATTTGAATGTAAACTTTTTTTTTTATCAAAATGCGATTTTTGGCAGAAATGCCTTCTGGAACATGTGAACTTTCATGTGCCTTAATAACAAACTTGTATGCCATCTGTAAATACGAATAGAATTATTGTAAAATTGACTGTGTCCATAAAATGTATATAGTATGTATAAGCTTGAAGTAGAGGCCTAAGCGTTGTTGTTCACTAATTTACTTCAATTAGGGAAGGGGTGGTGGGATTTTTTTAAAGGATATATATACACATATACACAATGAGGGAAAAAAGTATTTGATCCCCTGCTGATTTTGTACGTTTGCCCACTGACAAAGAAATGATCAGTCTATAATTTTAATGGTAGGTTTATTTGAACAGTGAGAGACAGAATAACAACAAAAAAATCCAGAAATACGCATGTCAAAAATTTTATGAATTGATTTGCATTTTATGAGGGAAATAAGTATTTGACCCCCTCTCAATCAGAAAGATTTCTGGCTCCTAGGTGTCTTTTATACTGGTAACGAGCTGAGATTAGGAGCACACTCTTAAAGGGAGTGCTCCTAATCTCAGCTTGTTACCTGTATAAAAGACACCTGTCCACAGAAGCAATCAATCAGATTCCAAACTCTCCACCATGGCCAAGACCAAAGAGCTCCCCAAGGATGTCATGGACAAGAATGTAGACCTACACAAGGCTGGAATGGGCTACAAGACCATCGCCAAGCAGCTTGGTCAGAAGGTGACAACAGTTGGTGCGATTATTCGCAAATGGAAGAAACACAAAATAACTGTCAATCTCCCTCGGCCTGGGGCTCCATGCAAGATCTCACCTCGTGGAGTTGCAATGATCATGAGAACGGTGAGGAATCAGCTCAGAACTACACGGGAGGATCTTGTCAATGATCTCAAGGCAGCTGGGACCATAGTCACCAAGAAAACAATTGGTAACACACTACGCCGTGAAGGACTGAAATCATGCAGCGCCCGCAAGGTCCCCCTGCTCAAGAAAGCAAATATACATGCCCGTCTGAAGTTTGCCAATGAACATTGAATGATTCAGAGGAGAACTGGGTGAAAGTGTTGTGGTCAGATGAGACCAAAATGGAGCTCTTTGGCATCAACTCAACTCGCCATGTTTGGAGGAGGAGGAATGCTGCCTATGACCCCAAGAACACCATCCCCACCGTCAAACATGGAGGTGGAAACATTATGCTTTGGGGGTGTTTTTCTGCTAAGGGGACAGGACAACTTCACCGCATCAAAGGGACGATGGACGGGGCCATGTACCATCAAATCTTGGGTGAGAACCTCCTTCCCTCAGCCAGGGCATTGAAAATGGGTCATGGATGGGTTTTCCAGCATGACAATGACCCAAAACACACGGCCAAGGCAACAAAGGAGTGGCTCAAGAAGAAGCACATTAAGGTCCTGGAGTGGTCTAGCCAGTCTCCAGACCTTAATCCCATAGAAAATCTGTGGAGGGAGCTGAAGGTTCGAGTTGCCAAACGTCAGCCTCGAAACCTTAATGACTTGGAGAAGATCTGCAAAGAGGAGTGGAACAAAATCCCTCCTGAGATGTGTGCAAACCTGGTGGCCAACTACAAGAAACGTCTCACCTCTGTGATTGTCAACAAGGGTTTTGCCACCAAGTACTAAGTCATGTTTTGCAGAGGGGTCAAATACTTATTTCCCTCATTAAAATGCAAATCAATTTATAACATTTTTGACATGCGTTTTTCTTGATTTTTTTGTTGTTATTCTGTCTCTCACTGTTCAAATAAACCTACCATTAAAATTATAGACTGATCATTTCTTTGTCAGTGGGCAAACGTACAAAATCAGCAGGGGATCAAATACTTTTTCCCCTCACTGTATGTATGTATGTACAGTGGGGGAAAAAAGTATTTAGTCAGCCACCAATTGTGCAAGTTCTCCCACTTAAAAAGATGAGAGGGGCCTGTAATTTTCATCATAGGTACACGTCAACTATGACAGACAAAATGAGGAAAAAAATTCCAGAAAATCACATTGTAGGATTTTTTATGAATTTATTTGCAAATTACGGTGGAAAATAAGTATTTGGTCAATAACAAAAGTTTCTCAATACTTTGTTATATACCCTTTATTGGCAATGACACAGGTCAAACGTTTTCTGTAAGTCTTCACATGGTTTTCACACACTGTTGCTGGGATTTTGGCCCATTCCTCCATGCAGATCTCCTCTAGAGCAGTGATGTTTTGGGGTTGTCGCTGGGCAACACGGACTTTCAACTCCCTCCAAAGATTTTCTATGGGGTTGAGATCTGGAGACTGGCTAGGCCACTCCAGGACCTTGAAATGCTTCTTACGAAGCCACTCCTTCGTTGCCCGGGCGGTGTGTTTGGGATCATTGTCATGCTGAAAGACCCAGCCACGTTTCATCTTCAATGCCCTTGCTGATGGAAGGAGGTTGTCACTCAAAATCTCATGATACATGGCCCCATTCATTCTTTCCTTTACACGGATCAGTCGTCCTGGTCCCTTTGCAGAAAAACAGCCCCAAAGCATGATGTTTCCACCCCCATGCTTCACAGTAGGTATGGTGTTCTTTGGATGCAACTCAGCATTCTTTGTCCTCCAAACACAACGAGTTGAGTTTTTACCAAAAAGTTATATTTTGGTTTCATCTGACATTCTCCCAATCCTCTTCTGGATCATCCAAATGCACTCTAGCAAACTTCAGACGGGCCTGGACATGTACTGGCTTAAGCAGGGGGACATGTCTGGCACTGCAGGATTTGAGTCCCTGGCGGCGTAGTGTGTTACTGATGGTAGGCTTTGTTACTTTGGTCCCAGCTCTCTGCAGGTCATTCACTAGGTCCCCTCCGTGTGGTTCTGGGATTTTTGCTCACCGTTCTTGTGATCATTTTGACCCCACGGGGTGAGATCTTTGCGTGGAGCCCCAGATCGAGGGAGATTATCAGTGGTCTTGTATGTCTTCCATTTCCTAATAATTGCTCCCACAGTTGATTTCTTCAAACCAAGCTGCTTACCTATTGCAGATTCAGTCTTCCCAGCCTGTTGCAGGTCTACAATTTTGTTTCTGGTGTCCTTTGACAGCTCTTTGGTCTTGGCCATAGTGGAGTTTGGAGTGTGACTGTTTGAGGTTGTGGACAGGTGTCTTTTATACTGATAACAAGTTCAAACAGGTGCCATTAATACAGGTAACGAGTGGAGGACAGAGGAGCCTCTTAAAGAAGAAGTTACAGGTCTGTGAGAGACAGAAATCTTGCTTGTTTGTAGGTGACCAAATACTTATTTTCCACCATAATTTGCAAATAAATTCATTAAAAATCCTACAATGTGATTTTCTGGATTTTTTTTTCTCATTTTGTCTGTCATAGTTGACGTGTACCTATGATTAAATTTACAGGCCTCTCTCATCTTTTTAAGTGGGAGAACTTGCACAATTGGTGGCTGACTAAATACTTTTTCCCCCACTGTATGTATGTATGTATGTATGTATGTATGTATGTATGTATGTATGTTTATATATATATATGTATATATATATATATATATACACACACACACTGCTAAAAAAATAAAGGGAACACTAAAATAACACATCCTAGATCTGAATGAAATAATCTTATTAAATACTTTTTTCTTTACATAGTTGAATGTGCTGACGACAAAATCACACAAAAATGATCAATGGAAATCAAATGTATCAACCCATGGATGTCTGGATTTGGAGTCACCCTCAAAATTAAAGTGGAACACCACAGTACAGGCTGATCCAACTTTGATGTAATGTCCTTAAAACAAGTCAAAATGAGGCTCAGTAGTGTGTGTGGCCTCCACGTGCCTGTATGACCTCCCTACAATGCCTGGGCATGCTCCTGATGAGGTGGTGGATGGTCTCCTGAGGGATCTCCTCCCAGACCTGGACTAAAGCATCCGCCAACTCCTGGACAGTCTGTGGTGCAACGTGGCGTTGGTGGATGGAGCGAGACATGATGTCCCAGATGTGCTCAATTGGATTCAGGTCTGGGGAACGGGCGGGCCAGTCCATAGCATCAATGCCTTCCTCTTGCAGGAACTGCTGACACACTCTAGCCACATGAGGTCTAGCATTGTCTTGCATTAGGAGGAACCCAGGGCCAACCGCACCAGCATATGGTCTCACAAGGGGTCTGAGCATCTCATCTCGGTACCTAATGGCAGTCAGGTTACCTCTGGCGAGCACATGGAGGGCTGTGCGGCCCCCCAAAGAAATGCCACCCCACACCATGACTGACCCACCGCCAAACTGGTCATGCTGGAGGATGTTGCAGGCAGCAGAACGTTCTCCACAGCGTCTCCAGACTCTGTCACGTGCTCAGTGTGAACCTGCTTTCATCTGTGAAGAGCACAGGGCGCCAGTGGCGAATTTGCCAATCTTGGTGTTCTCTGGCAAATGCCAAACGTCCTGCACAGTGTTGGGCTGTAAGCACAACCCCCACCTGTGGACGTCGGGCCCTCATACCACCCTCATGTAGTCTGTTTCTGACCGTTTGAGCAGACACATGCACATTTGTGGCCTGCTGGAGGCAATTTTGCAGGGCTCTGGCAGTGCTCCTCCTGCTCCTCCTTGCACAAAGGCGGAGGTAGCAGTCCTGCTGCTGTGTTGTTGCCCTCCTACGGCCTCCTCCACATCTCCTGATGTACTGGCCTGTCTCCTGGTAGCGCCTCCATGCTCTGGACACTACGCTGACAGACACAGCAAACCTTCTTGCCACAGCTCGCATTGATGTGCCATCCTGGATGAGCTGCACTACCTGAGCCACTTGTGTGGGTTGTAGACTCCGGCTCATTCTACCACTAGAGTGAAAGCACTGCCAGCATTCAAAAGTGACCAAAACATCAGCCAGGAAGCATAGGAACTGAGAAGTGGTCTGTGGTCACCACCTGCAAAACCAGTCCTTTATTGGGGGTGTCTTGCTAATTGCCTATAATTTCCACCTGTTGTCTATTCCATTTGCACAACAGCATGTGACATTTATTGTCAATCAGTGTTGCTTCCTAAGTGGACAGTTTGATTTCACAGAAGTGTGATTGACTTGGAGTTACATTGTGTTGTTTAAGTGTTCCCTTTATTTTTTTGAGCAGTGTATATATATGCGAGAAAAACAAACGTGGGATTGGAAGTGATGCAGACGATTACATTGATGAAAGTTACAATCTGCAATATTAAAGCTGATCTAATATAAATTTAAAAAATTTAGTTGGTTTAGCCACAGAAAAAGACAGTAGCTTTCCTGCTAGCCATGATTGGCTGAGATAATGAGTGGGCTGGACATGCCGAGAGATGAGTTCGGATTGGTCTGCCATGTAGCACGCTTCTGTCTGTGTAGGTAATCCAGTTTATTTTTTTTTATAGTGTTATATTGCATAATATAACTGCATAAGCGTTGCTCTCCACTTTCTGGAGGACCGAGTTTTAAAATCAGTGGAATTAGAGTATGATAGCTAAGGAGATGGAGAAAACCCCTGTCTCCGGCTTACATCTTCAAACTAAGGGCAACCATGGCATCCGTGACAGGGAGAAGCGTCCATCCATCCATGATGTATAAGGGTAAGATAGTCTAGCTAACTGCTAGCTACATTTCTAGATATCAAACATTTCTAATTTTGACAGAAAGTTGTTTACATTTCAAGTTCAAGTGTACTGTTAGTTAGCTAGCTAACATTAGCTGGCTGGCTCGCTAACGTTACGTGTATGATCTTATTATTCGTATTTCATAGCCATTTGCTTTGCTAGTTATAGCCTAATGTTAGCTAGCTAACATTGAACCTGGTTAGTTAGCTACTTGCAGATTCATGCAGGGTAGTAACGTCATGAGTTGGGATTATGGTTAATTGTTTAGCTAGCTAGCTAGCTAGCTAGCTACATGTCTTAACAAAAGACTCCACTATGCAAGTATCCATTTCAATAGAATGTCAATGTGACAACTGTTGATAGACGTAGCTGGTAAATTCACTCTGGCTATCTACTCCGATTTCAGAGCACTCTCGTCTGAGTGTGCCAGAGCGCAGAATAACTGGCAAATTTACGAACGCTCAACACCCGTTGAATATGGCCGGTGTCAGTAAACGTTGGCAAAAGCGTAAATTGTTGCCAGCAGCGCAGTTGCAGTCACCAACGCTCTGGATAACATAAAAACAGCCTAGCCAGCTTTGCTAGGGCAAGTAAAATGGTCAGTGAGCTGTTCTCTCAATTATGTCTGGAAGTAGCTGACAAGCTATCCAACGTTAGCCAGTTAGCTTGGGTGCTTGACTGCTGTTGTTAGGACAGAACGCTAGGATCAACCCTTAAAGAGATGAGGGGGCTAAAGCTTAAGAGGGTGTGAACGATGCTGAATGGGTGTAGACAAAGAAGAGCTCTCCAGTAGGTAGCTTAGTGGGTAAGAACGTTGTGCCAGTAACCGAAAGGTCGCTGGTTCTAATCCCCGAGCCGACTAGGTGAAAAATCTGTCGATGTGCCCTTGGCAAGGCACTTAACCCTAATTGCTCCTGTAAGTCGCTCTGGATAAGAGCATCTGCTAAATGACTAAAAAAATAAAATAAAAACATTCAAAGGCCATTTTCTCAAAAGTGAGGTTACAAGTTTTTTTTTTTTTTTTTTTCATTTAGCAGAAGCTCTTATCCAGAGCAACTTACAGTTAGTGAGTGCATACATTATTTTATTATATTTTTTCATAATGGCCCCCCATGGGAATCGAACCCACAACCCTTAATCAACTTTCAAAGCAGAATTACTTTCCCATTGCTCCTCAAATGCAATGTATGATATACCATTTTGTAGCTCTGTGTCTCTGCTTTTATCCAATGTAAAAAACACTATTTCAAATTTTGCTACATAAGACCGAATCAAGGCGGTTGGTCACATTTGGGCGGCAGGTAGCTTAGTGGGTAAGAGCGTTGTGCCAGTAACCGAAAGGTCGCTGGTTCTAATCCCGGAGCCGACTGGGTGAAAAATCTGTCGATGTGCCCTTGAGCAAGGCACTTAACCCTAATTGCTCCTGTAAGTCACTCTGGATAAGAGCGTCTGCTAAATGACTAAAATGTAAATGTAAATTTGACAACAGGAATATGGGAATGAGAGATATTTTAAGAGAGACTGCAAGAAGGGGGAGAGATTGAGAGGGAGGAAGAGAGAGAGAGAGAGATCGTACCTTTTCACTGTTCTTATACTTGTCCCAGCTCTTCATCATCTTCAGCCATTTTGACGTCCTTTCTACCTCTAAGTGTTTTTGCTGAGGGGACACAGGAAGTGGCATGTTAACACTTCCTCATTACCATAACTCTGGAGGAACTGGATGTCAACAGATAAATATTCAGTATCACACATTTTGCTTCATAAAATGATCTACGATGAGGCAAAGGTTATAGTGACCTTAGAATGCAATCTAAAAATCAGGTCAGAACATTATGAAACTCATTGTAAGCTACAGTAGATTCTGAAAAGGAAAGAACTAATCAATTCTCAGCAACCAGAGTTCTATTCATAAAAGTAATCGTTATGTGTGTGAAAGACACTTTCTGTTCTTTCTCATCTGTGAAGGTCATTTTACAGCGGCATAGACATGTGGGATGGGAGAGATGTAGTTAGCCCTGAGGGTCTGAAACATGGTCAATCACCTTCTCTTCCACTGAGTCGTAGGACGGAAGCTCATTCTCACTGGGGAGGAGAAACAAAACAAGCTTTAGTATTACATAGCTTTGGTTTATTTTTAGACACATTCCTGCTTTGAAAATATGCAAGCTATCAATCATTGTTTGGCCATGGGCTTAGCTAAAGCTTTGCTGGTCTGGGCCTTTAAGAACATTACACATTTGGTAGGTGGGTGGAATTTTAGTAGGCTGTCTAACTCAACTCCCTCATACGCAGTGAAGATGGACAAGATAGATCCCCAAGATGAGATGTCTCAACGTGAATACGGGCCACTCAAAGATTCTTTCCAGAGGAAGTGGAGTCATTAAAGAAATAAATGTTGTTACTGCCAGAGCTTGTTTAACCTTCCCTAACACTCATCAAACGGAGGGAACATTACACGTCAGCAGCCACGCAAACAGGAAATAACACATTAAAACATTCCTCCATTCTGGCTCCTGTCCTGTCCCAGTTTCAACACCTCTATGGCTATCCGTCAGTTACACTATGAAACTAACAGTTCAGAGCAGCACTGCTCTCTCTGTGCCACTCAGCCCACTGGCCTAGATCATAAAATCGGGATTTCCCCATGGTGGGGGCCTATTCCAATACTCTCAAAATGCATCCTTCCTTCTTTTAGTAATATTAACTAATCTGTCCATGACTGGGCAAGTGAAAGTAAGGTTTCCTCTCCATTGCTTTAACCAATCCAACATTGGTCAGACCTTTGATTAGGTCAGATCTGTGATGACTTCAGGGAAGGAAGGGAACAGAGCCTGGGTCTCATCCCCCACTTCCTGTGTCTCTGCCCCGGGACTGCCCTGACCCCTGAACATGACCTTTAACTCATACAGGAAGCACAGAGTTTGCAGTCAGTTTGTCAGTGTCTGTCTGTTAATGTCTGTCTGTCTTTTCTCCCTCATTGTCATCATCACGCCTAAATCAGTATGACCTAGAAAGGGCTCTCATTCATAGGCTAATTCATGGAGCCTGAGGCCTCATCTCCACGGTCTTAACCATGGGCTCCAGCTCTGTGCCCATAGCCAGTCCAAAGTCCTGGCATTAGGCCACAACCTCTTCATCTCACTCTTCTCTCCAAGACCATAACCTTCAGCCAAGCCCCCATCTACTCTCTCCATCCCTCGCTCTCCCACAGACCATAGCCTTCACCCAGGGCCTCAACCTCTCCATCATTCACTCGCTCTAGACAGTAACCTTCTCTCCATTTCTCTCTCTCCTATACCGTGACTCTGGCCCTGGCCCTGAGCTCCCACACTGATACCCTGTGATTGTGGCTAACCCTGCAGCTTCCTGCCTGGACCAGCCCACATGTGCCAGCCTATATATAACTATTATAACTGCCTAAGAACAGTGTTGTTTAAGAGCCATGCAACCCCACTGCTGGCCATGCCAAAGCCACACAACACACCAGGCTACAGAGAGAGGCTTATACTCAACACCAAGCTTTATAGAGTCACTTTCTCCTACTTCAAGACAATGATACGGTTTTAAACTAGTGTTCTTTGAAGCTTACTGAAGTTTAATTTCAGAACACAAACAAGGGGGAAGATTGTGGTGTGTAATGAATTGATCACTTAAGGGTGTATGATTGTGTGTGTGCTCTTACTGTACGAAGCCGAAGCGGTCAATGACTTTGTACAGGTGGAAGCTTGCATCCTCCCAGGGTTCCACAGTGGCGCCCTCTTTTCCCTGCAATCAAAGAGCCTCATGGGTAAAGCAATGAATAACAAGTAGTCTGAAATGCATTTGTGCTTTAAAAAACCATCCTTGGGGAACATATTTTTTTTAAAACTTTGAATGTAGCACAAATGAGAATGAATACCAATGAGATACTTTGAATGAAAAATAAGTGATGTAACTTGATAAATATATAGAACTGGATGGCTACATACTTTGTAAACATCGACACTATTACAATAGAGATAGAACATGAACAATGTTATTCTACACTGAACAAAAATATAAACGCATCATGTAAAATGTTGGTCCCATGTTTCATGAGCTGAAATAAATGATTCCAGAAATGTTCCATACGCACAGAAAGCTTATTTACATCCATGTTAGTGAGCATTTCTCCTTTGCCAAGAATCCATCCACCTGACAGGTGTGGCATATCAAGAAGTTGATTAAACAGCATGATCATTACACAGGTGCACCTTGTGCTGTTTTATCACATAACGAAATGCCACAGATGTCTCAAGTTAAGGGAACGTGCAATTGGCATGCTGACTGCAGGAATGTCCACCAGAGTTGTTGCCAGATAATTGAATGTTAATTTCTCTACCATAAGCCGCCTCCAATCTCGTTTTCAAGAATTTGGCAGTACATCCATCCAACCGCAGACCACGTTTATGGCATTGTGTGGGCGAGTGGTTTGCTGATGTCAACGTTGTGAACAGAGTGCCCCATGGTGGCGGGGTTATGGTATGGGCAGGCAGGCATAAGCTACAGACAACTAACACAATTGCCTTTTATTGATGGCAATTTGAATGCACAGAGATACCATGACGAGATCCTGAGGCCCATTTTCCTGCCATTCATCCGCCACCATCACCTTATGTTTCAGCATGATTATGCACGGCCCCATGTCACAAGGATCTGTACACAATTCCTGGAGGCTGAAATTGTCCCAGTTCCTCCATGGCCTGCATTCTCAGACATGTTACCCGTTGAGCATGTTTGGGATGCTCTGGATCGACGTGTACGACAGCGTGTTCCAGTTCTCACCAATATCCAGCAACTTCACACAGCCATTGACGAGGAGTGGGACAACATTCCACAGGCCACAATCAACAGCCTGATCAACTCTATGCGAAGGAGCTGTGTCGCGCTGCATGAGGCAAATGGTGGTCACACCAGATACTCACTGGTTTTCAGATCCAAGCCCCTACCGTTTTTTTAAAGGTATCTGTGACCAACAGATGCATATCTGTATTCCCAGTCATGTGAAATCTATAGATTAGGGCCTAATGAATTTATTTCAATAAACTGATTTCCTTATATGAACTGTAACTCAGTAAAATCTTTGAAATTGTTGCGTTTATATTTTTGTTCAGTATATTTACCCTCAGACAGTCTGGAGCAGGAATGGGCAACTCCAGTCCTCCCCACTCCCCTTCAGAGTGTGTGTGTATGTGTATGTGTACATTCTATGCTTGGCTGTGCTACAGAGCCTAGCCCTGCTGCTAACAGGTGTGAAATGAAGAGCTAGGCAGACGCCCCCTGAGTCACAGCCTGACTCAAGCCAGAGGAGAGGCTGTTCAATTTATCAGACAATAAAAAGTCAGTCAACATTGAAAATGAGAAAGAGAAAATGGGAGAACGCAATAGAGAGCAAAGGAAAATAATGAGAAAATGAAAATAAATTGTGAAGACGGAGGAGAAGATTGTATAGAGAAACAAATACAAGGGAAAAAAAGAGAGAACAGGTGGGAGACTGAAATAGAGGGCAAAAGAGGTGAAGAACAGCGAGGGAAAGAGGAAAAAAAAGAGCGAGAGCTAAACAATCTCCATCATTGGCTGAGGTCTGTAAGGCTAGCCTGAAGACCAGCTGGTGAGGTCATGGATGTCTAAATACATCTCTCCCTCGCTTTCTCCTTCTCTCGCTCCCTCTCTTTACTGGAAGTTCTGTCCTAACTTAACACAGCTCCCTCACACAGCAGAAACAGGGTAAAATAAATATACATAAATCAAAAAGATTGTTCTTACATCCGACCTCAGGCCGAACACACACAGCGCCTGGTATCTGCGTATAGACACACACACACACACACGACAGCTGTGTAATATCCATGTCGTAGCAGAATTGGAGCATGATTCTGTGCAGTGTTTCACTTTGTCAAGTTTCCATTTTTCTGGTGTTACGTCTATGATTGACTGTCACAGTTAGAGTGTATAGAATGTTTCTTCAAGTATTCTCCTGTAGTCAAAGGAAAGAGGAAGGATAGGCCGTACTCTCCCATACCCTTGAATGAAACCCCATTGATAGAAAACGTTGAGGTCTGTAGTGAGAGCATGAACTCCATCTTTGTTTTGATGTTTTGATAACAGTCTCCCTTCCGGGGCACCGCTCCCCTCCCTGACACCGTCATGATGAAACTGAATTGGTTTTGATTGGACTCGTTCCGCCTCGCCAACGAGAGAAAATTGACTCCTCTTGTGATCAGGGTCAAACATCATAACATATTTCAACTCTGTGTCAGAGTGCCCGCCTCTCTCCTCCTCTCCATCCCTCCATCATTGCTCCTCTCTTAATGAGCGGGCTTGATTATACTGCCCGCTGGACTTAATTAAAAAGGCTAATTTATAAACCAGGCACGACGGCTGGCTATAGTGATGATGCCACAGGCAATGGTGTGGATGGACACACACGTTTCACCATCAGTCTGACAAATATGACAATTTTATGACAAAAAAAACAAAGCACAAATCTCTGGAAACCTCCTAGAAATATTGTTATCCCAGCTTCTGTCTGGTACTGACAGACAACCATGTAATGCTGCAGGTGATTTACTGTCCTTCATTAGTGGAGGGGTTCTTACCTTGTCATATTTGGAGACGATCTCGGCCCTCTCCTGCTCAAGCCTCAGCACAGCATCCTGCTCTGTACCAGACGCTGCCAGACAAAAAAAAGAGAGAGAGAGAGAGAGAGAGAGAGAGAGAGAGACAGAGAGAGAGAGAGAGAGAAAGGAGAGAGGATAAGAGTTTGTCTTAAAATGTCAACATGTCAACATTTGTATTGTGGTTCTAGTAGGGTCAGTGAAGGCCAATACAGACTGGATATGGTCGTGCTGTACCTTTTCACTACCCATCATCAAACACTAAGTGGTCCAGTTCTCTGGCCCCACACTGAGCCAGGGGTCAAAGGTTAAAGCCTGGCCTACCGTAGCACACACTGGGGGCCATGTCTGAGTCACACTGGTGGAACTAGCTGGGCTCACCAGGGGTGGAGTGTGTCATACACAGCTAAGAGGCTGTTTGAGAGCAGTAGTGTGTGTGTGTGTGTACTGTATGTGTGTGTGTGAGAGACTTTGAGTTGAGCCACTTTGAGCTCAAAATGGAGGCCATTGTCATAGAGGGACGTCAGTATGTGACAGAGAGGGAGAGAGAAAGGCTCTGTGTCTGCACAGCCTATGTGGTGTGTGTGTGTGTGTGGCGCGCACACGTCAGCTATTATGGCCCAGACGGACGATTAACGAGAAACTGTCACGCATGATCAGGATGCTGAGAGAGCCCAACAAAGGCATGAAAATTGACACACACACACACACACACACACACACCTCCTTTACCTCAACTATACCACTCAACCAAGTGAGTTTCCTCCATTTACAAGATTATAACTGTATGATTGGACCGGTCGAATGTAAAGGTCCGACAAACACAGTCACTACACACACACACACACACTGCCACTTCCTGATTCAGCAGCCAATGGGAAGTTCAAAATACAGGAAACACGTTAACAAAGCTGGCACAGAATATACGTGTGTGTGTGTGTGTGTGTGTGTGTGTGTTGGATCATGGTTTGAAGCACTGTGGTAATAGTGGAAAACAAAAAAAAGTCTAGCTCTGATTAATGACTTCAACAACAACAGGTAGTTCTTGTGATGGAATGTAGTCAGCCAGAACATACGGTGTATCTGAGGTTTTCTATTAGCAAAAGGCTTGTACTAAATCATCCTTCCTGATGTGAAAATATTCTGGTACACTTTGATCCGGTCAAGTCCTGATGGAAAAAGATGATGAATCTTTCCAGGCGTTGGACCAAGCATTGGCATTTCATCTGCTTTGATGTACCTGCACTGAGCTGCCAGCTAAATGCGCATTAGAAAGACAAGTTGTGTGTGTGTGTGTGTGTGTGGCCTCAG
Organism: Coregonus clupeaformis; assembly: GCF_020615455.1. NCBI lineage: Eukaryota > Metazoa > Chordata > Actinopteri > Salmoniformes > Salmonidae > Coregonus > Coregonus clupeaformis. The sequence goes on along the minus strand of NC_059219.1, from coordinate 31,293,064 downwards.
ACACATTGGACTCACGCTGAGATTGTTTATTCTCAAACACTGAACTAGTTCTGTAAACTTATTTTTACACAGAATGAGGCAGCTTGCCGACCATATTAGTGTGAGAATAAATACATCGCTCCACACATAGCACAAGAAAGAACACAATACTGTGTGAAAGTGAAAGAGGCTATTGTAGATACTCTCTGTGTGCTACTGTGTTCACTGAGCTGGTGTGAGACATGAAGTAATTCTCTCCATTCACCAGAATTGCAGAGCAGCAACCACCATTGAGGATACAGCTTTTCAACCCTCTCCACCAATGAGATGTGCTGCTTGGCCTCCACTCAAGAAGTACAAGGTCCCAAGGGAAGGGTGGTGTTACAGTTTTAATCATTTTGTTTTTCCTTTCTCTTTTTTCCCTTTCACTTTTTCAGTCAGTATTCCAACAGGAAGTATTCCACTCTGATTCTTCCCCACTTTCTCCCCGGTTTCGTCCGGAATTGTCCCGAACAAACATCGCTCTTATTGAGCCGGCCGGAATGTTTATGACAGGGTGGTGTGTAACTGTCTGTCACAGTGAAAGGCATGTCGCCATGGGCTGCCAATGGAACACAGAGTGGGAGAAGGGACTGCAGGGGGACAGCAGGGGACACTGTCTGTAAATAAATAACGTCCGTCCGTCCCCCCACTGAATTCCACCCATGAGGTTGTTTCCATGGATCAGTGGAATGGAATTCTGGGTAAATGGGATTGAGTCTTCCCATAGTAAAGCCCAGTGTTGGCAGCGTTAGCAGTAACACACACTGAACCCCCCAGCAGCCATATTAGTATTCAACAGGGGCAGCGCTTAAGCTAAACGCAATTAGACTCTTTCATGCTTGGGGAATGGTGCTGGCATCCGTGACTCCGTGTTTGTAAGGGGTTGGGGGGCTTGTTCAGAGTTATTGTGTTTTGTTATGTTGCTTGGACTGCTGCGACTCCTCGTGCCTCCAGAATACTCCTTGACAAGCCCCTGCCTTGAGGCTACAGGGCTGCTTGAGGAAAAACATACATACCTGAACCTTTGCTCTCGCAGCGAGTCACCCCATCCTCCTCCCCCTTCTCCTCACCCTGTACACTCCTACTCCTCTTTTCCCTGGTTAGACCCACTACCTCACTGACCTTTCACCCCTCCCTCATCCTCCTCTGCCAGTCTCAACCTCTTCCTCTTCAAAATGGCAGTGGCCTTTGGCGACGGCTGCGTAGAACGGCCGTTCATTTCCCTCTCCTGCTGTGACTAAAATGTCCCCGTCCTAACGCTTTGCCTGAGTGGAAATTACCTGGTCCTCCGCTTTCCCCTTCACACAGCCGTGTCCCTCTCTTTCTCTCTCTCCATCCATCCCCCACAGAGGTCAGAGAGTTAGAATAGAAAGCTGCCATTTTCCCTGCTGATAGGTATTAATCATACAGTAGGCTTCTGAAAAACGCAGGAAAATGTCACTGATAGAACAAAGGAGAGAACTGGTCTCGCTCACAGGTTAGGGACAACATGTTGTCAATCTGTATATAACTTGTCTGTCCATGATGATTCAAGTGTTCATCAAGTCTATAAAAGAATGAACCTAGAATCATGCTTTCATCCAATCAAATCAGACTCCGAGCCCGTCTTCTGGACTACAACATAAAAAACAGACTTTATAATAACATCCCTCTCTCTTAGTCAACATAATAACACCGAGTCTTCCTGTGTCGTCCATCTGCTAAAGTACCTGTCTGTATTCATCACAACTCCTGTCACAGAGTGAGTCAGGATGTCTGTAAACAATAGACTTAATATTAGTGCTCCTCTCTTTTAGGGTCTTGTGGTTTCTATTCCAAGACTTGTCTTTTGCTTGCGCTCTCTGCTCCAAGTTAACACTCATTCCTGGTTCCTATCGGCAAAGGTACTGTAGCTGCATGGTTCTAATGGAAAGAAGTCATTTCCTGTCTGTTCTTGAACTCACAGAGCCTCACACTTCACTTTGTTCATCCGTCTCTCAGCCTGCCTGTGTTCAGCCAATCAACACGCCCCAAGGCCAAACCTGGAGACGACCAGGCTGAGAGCTGCCTCTATTCACCTTACTGCATTACACACATACCAAATGGACTTATTACTGAAGAAAAATGATCTATATGGCAATCGCAAAGTGCACCAAGGCCATGTCAATTCATGCCTTGAAATGAAAAGAATAAAAAGTGAACAAAAAGAGAAATACCTACTGAATAAGGACTGAAAGAGGAAAGGAAATAAAACATTGACGTTTGCGGTGTGCCAGAGTTCTAAATGGAGCCTGTGTGTGTGCTGTTGTAGACGTACCATTGTGTGTCCAAATATACAAACACACACTAGTCTGATGTCACCCAACTGTCAGGGTAACAGCAAAAAAAAACATTAAAAACTGTAGGCTAACCACACGCGGCATAACACTGGGCATGCTATTAGCATTGCTCCAAACCTATATTAATTTGCCCAAACTAGATGTAGAACACAAACATGTTTCTAACTGTACCCAACCACATCACACATAGTTGACCTCAACACAGTCACAATGACGTCACTCAATACCATGAAGACATGTCTACTCACAGAGTAGTTTACCCTCAAACTACGCTCACAGACATGTTATAAATATCATGTGAACTTTCATGTCTCCAAGTAACTGAATCTCAATTGCAAACTGTACAACCCCACTAGAACTTTATCATTTAAGTTACATTTTTCAACAACAACAAAAATCTGACAGAAGCAATAGGTTTTCTTGAACACCAAAAGTTTGTCCTAGTAAAGTGTCAAAAACCAAAGCGGTCTTTTTTGCCTGAAGTCAGTCGCCTCAGTGACATCATGACTTACCTCTCTTCACGCTCTCTGTTGGATCCTCCAGTCTACTGAGAGCTTTAGTCCGCATTAGTGACAGCCCGGGATATACCGACAACTCACAAAAACCCCTAACCCATCCCAGAACCACCGACTCTGCCACGGCAACTACTTCGCAGGACAAGAGTCCACGTACCAATGAGAGGAACCAGAGAGACAGACAAATGGTGGCTTGTGTTGATACGCACTTCAGAGCAGCAGAAGGGAGATCAGAGTGGTTGAGTTTGAGGGCCTCTGTCACAATGCAGCTGTTTGTTTACTTTACAGAGAGATTAAAGAACGAGAGAGAGAGAGAGAGAGAGAGAGAGAGAGAGAGAGAGAGAGAGAGAGAGAGAGAGAGAGAGAGAGAGAGAGAGAGAGAGAGAGAGAGAGAGAGATGGACACTGACTTCAGGATCAAGTCACTGCTACCCCACTCACGACATTCCACACACAACAACAGCCCCTATTCAATACACAGAAGAGAGGGAGAGAGACAGAGAGAGACAGACAGACAGACAGAGACAGAGAGACAGACAGACACAGAGACAGATGCAGACACAGACGCAGACACAGACGCAGACAGAGGCAGACACAGACAGAGGCAGACACAGACAGAGGCAGACACAGACAGAGGCAGACACAGACAGAGGCAGACACAGACAGAGGCAGACACAGACAGAGGCAGACACAGACAGAGGCAGACACAGACAGAGGCAGACACAGACAGAGGCAGACACAGACAGAGGCAGACAGACAGAGGCAGACAGAGGCAGACAGACAGAGGCAGACAGACAGAGAGATGAGGAAGACAGTGGGTGGGACACAAGTAGAGGGAGATCAAAAATCAAGGGACAGCCAAGAGAGGAGGCAGAGAAGAGTTATAGAATTGCGATTATGTTTTTGTTGGAGATATTTATTTTCTTACCTACTTTTTTTTTATAGGCTGTTATTTATTTTTCTTTTACTTGACTGAATGTTGGACAATAAAGCATCATATTTTGTTTTCTATTGCTCTGGATAAACAGCTTTCATTAAGGAGACTCATTATCAATTCCTGTGGTGAGTCGAATACCCAGAACGATCATGTTGATCAGGCATATTGCAGGACAGCCGGGGAGAGAAGAGGAAGGGAGGGAGGGAGAGGAAGAGAGATAATTGTCCTTGGATCTGTCTCTCTCTCCATCGCTACGGTACATTTCTACACTGGCACACACAAACGCCCACGCCCATGCCCAGTAAGGGAATGGCTGATGTGGCTGAAATGGTATCACTTCTAAAGCGTCGAGGTCATCCTGCAGGGCAGGCAGGCAGGCTTGGAGGCTCTGGCGTCCTTTCTGGGAATGATCTAACACACTGGATACTTTCTGAGAAGGGACACGTCCACTGCAACCACACTGTCAGTAATATGGACTTGAGAGTTATTGAGCACATTCCAATGAATCCTCTTTAAAAAAAAGGACAGAGTAAATGAATTTGAAATGAAAGTGATGAAATGCATCTCGCCTTCACTCTCTTGCCCTCTCCCCCGCTCTCTGTATTTGACAAGAGCAGCAGGATATTGTCATCTTGAGTGAGAAGTTGACCCTTCACCTCACTCTTGACTGGTATATAGTTCTCCCTCTCCCCTTCCAGTCTTCAGAACTGTATATAACAAATCTGCCAAGCACTTTGGCAACTGTGTGTGTGGGCGATCTCTGGCACCACATAGCAAGATGAAATCAGAGAGGAGTGTCATATAACCTCCCCCGTACTGAACTTTAATGTGAATATAAAACAAGTGATTTAAATATGTTCCGCACTCCAGTGACAAGGGGATCCGAACTGTCTTTGTTCTGTTAGGTGTGTGTGTGTGTGTGTGTGTGTGTGTGTGTTGCGTGCAGTGTGTGAGGTTCACAGTTGAAGGTGTCAATTAACAGAAGTGACAATCTATGTACACCATACACACCTTCGCTGGAGTGTTTAATTAAAAACATTTATAAAATCATACTTTCCCTGGATTTCACAACAACGTTACCAATTCTATCTGGACTACTGGTGCTTTCTGTATGCTACTGTAAAACAGTAGTCTAAGCTTTGTAGAAAGCTTTGTGTGTGAAATCTGACACTAGGCGTAGAGGGACTAAAAGGCATCACTTTACAGATGATCAATCAATATTCAATTAGCAATCAATCAGCAGCAGTGTAGTGCATAATTCCACTGTTAATCTAAATACATGACATCCACACAGAACACCTTTATACAGTATCCATCCACCCACCTATTCCGATTGGCACTTAGAGAGACACTCTGGATGAAAACCTTGGTGTGGGTTGGCAGCAGTAAAGACGGACACACACACACAGAGACACACACACACAGAGACACTCAGACAGACAGACAGACAGACAGACAGACAGAGCCACGATGAGTGACACACGGTCTCATTGTTACTTTGGGAGGAGTCTGACACCATCTCAATCTCTGTCTTGCTCTGACACTCATCGTGCACACACAAACCACTTGTGTCCCCACATCACACTACGGACGATGGAGTCATCTGCTATGAGTAATGACAGTTTCACAAGTGCAGTGTGCGCACACACACAACACACACACACACACACACACACACACGTGCATGTATGGGAGCTATACTGCTATTTGCAACTTCAACGTATCAAACAAGGAACACAACAATATTAGTACATTAAATGAAGCAATTTAGAGAGAACTTGCCTAGATTTAGTGGTAGTAAACAGACTGTATCTCTAGTGGTGTGGGACCATGTGTGGCACCACTACTGAGACACACAGCTGTGATTCTTACAACCCCCACGACTGGTGACACCATCACTGTCACCGCTGTCATCAGCCAGGTAAGACAGGACAGGTGTCATAAGAGTCAGACAGAGAACCAACAATACAACAAACAACTCATCTAGGCTAATAACAGGTGTACGCAAAAACAAATAGGATAGGACTGTCACAACTCGTCTGTCGAGAGAGATCCAAAATCCAGAAAAGAGCCGTTAAATTCTAGGAAGCGATTCCCAAACCTTCCATAACAAAGCCATCACCTACAGAAGAGAAGAGTCCCCTAAGTAAGCTGGTCCTGGGGTTCACAAACACAAACAGACCCCACAGAGCCCCAGGACAACAACAACACAAATAGACCCAACCAAATCATGAGAAAACAAAAAAAGAATTACTTGACACATTGGAAAGAATTAACAAAAAAACTGAGCAAACTAGAATGCTATTTGGCCCTAAACAGAGAGTACACAGTGGCAGAATACCTGACCACTGTGACTGACCCAAACTTAAGGAAAGCTTTGACTATGTACAGACTCAGTGAGCATGCCTGCTATTGAGAAAGGCCGCCGTAGGCAGACCTGGCTCTCAAGAGAAGACAGGCTATGTGCACACTGCCCACAAAATGAGGTGGAAACTGAGCTGCACTTCCTAACCTCCTGCCAAATGTATGACCATATTAGAGACACATATTTCCCTCAGATTACACAGACCCACAAAGAATTTGAAAACAAATCCAATTTTGATAAACTCCATCTACTGGGTGAAAAACACAGTGTGCCATCACAGCTGCAAGATTTGTGACCTGTTGCCACAAGAAAAGGGCAACCAGTGAAGAACAAACACCATTGTAAATACAACCCATATTTATGTTTATTTATTTTCCCATTTGTCTTTTAACTATTTGCACATTGTTACAACACTGTACATAGAGACATAATTTGACATTTGAAATGTCTTTATTCTTTTGGAACTTCTGAGTGTAATGTTTGCTGTTAATATTTATTGTTTATTTCACTTTTGTTTACTATCTACTTCACTTGCTTTGGCAATAACGCGCCACCAGCTTTATGTGAACTAGCCCTTGTCATCCATCCATAACCCAGGCATGTAAGCGTCTGCATTGTTTATCAAACACGGCTGGTCAGTAGGGAGAGAGGGGTGGAGAGAGTACTCTAGTTACTTTGATATCTACACTACTGAAAGACCTCTGCACTAACCTAAGGGCCTGTGTATAAGCATTCACAGTCCAGCCATTTCAAGGCTAAGACAGAACTACCCTCTTCCTTCACTGCGAGAATGTATGTTTCACATTAAAACAGGAAGCATGTTCTTTTGAGTGTGAAAAATCTAACTGGATGGGAACTCTGCTGTTTTCATTTACCCCAGAAAATAATTGAATACTGCTTCAGATTTTTTTTGGAAGGAGCCCTGAGACAGAGAGAGAAACAGAAGCAGTGTTGAGGGCCATTTGCTATCTTATCGAATATGTTGCCCTTTGCGCCAAACAGTTCTGAAATATCTAAATCTAAAGTTACAGATATAGCGCCGTCCACCACATGGATAAATTCTCCTTTGAGGCCAAAATTACAGAATAAGCCGGAGGCAATATGTAGCCTAGCTTTTCTCTCTAGGTGCTTATACGGCAAACAATTAGACTAGATGCTAAAATGGCTTTGATATCGGTGGGCAGATGCTAACCGGCTACCTGCTGTTTAACGCGAGGGGGGTCTAAACTCTACCCCTCTCCCTCCTCTGACAACCCAGCATGCAATGTTTAAAGCCGCGCTAACACACACACACACACACACACACACACACACACACCACGCCAATAGTTCACACAACTTGATGTGTTACACTACAGCAAGAACAAATCTCCCTTTTTTTAAGCTGCTGGCACATTTGAATAATTGAGCGAGACTCTCTCCCCTAGCTGTTAGAAATATGACTGTTTTAAGATGGGAGAGAGATAAGAAAAGAGGGAAGTGAGGGAGAGAGAGAGGAAGAGAGAGAGGGAGGGAGAGAGGGAGGGAGGGAAAGAGAGAGAGAGAGAGGGAGGGAGGGAGAGAGAGGAGGGAGGGAGGGAGGGAGGGAGGAGGGGGGGGAGGAGAGGAGGGAGAGGAGGGAGGGAGAGGAGGAGGGAAGGAGAGTGAGGAGGGAAGGAGGGTGAGTGGAGAGAGGGAGGGAGAGTGAGGGAGGAGAGGGAAGGAAGGAGAGTGAGGAGAGAGGGAGGGAGGGAGGGAGGGAGGGAGGGAGAGGGGGGGGGAGGGAGGGAGGGAGGGAGGGAGGGAGGGAGGGAGAGTGAGGAGAGGAGAAACGTACTTCATGCAGAATTGATTCTAGAGATAGTAAGATGCCAGTGCTGCTGACCAGAGCAGAGTGGATGAGAGGGAATAAGACACTGGAGCAGCATGCTGCATTAGACTGGTTATAAATCCCTATGCAGCCATCTCATCTCCAGCACAGTACAGCAGTATGGGAAAGGGAACGGGGGATACAACTGAATGCATTCAACTGAAATGTGTCTTCCGCATTTAACCCAACCCCTCTGAATCAGAGAGGTGTGGGGGCTGCCTTAATCGACATCCACGTCATCGGCGCCCGGGGAACAGTGGGTTAACTGCCTTGCTCAGGAGCAGAACGACAGATTTGTACCTTGTCAGCTCGGGGATTCGAACCAGCAACCTTTCGGTTACTGGCCTAATGCTCCTACCCGCCAGGCTACCTGCCGCGGCAGGCTGGGTGGTGTTCAGAAGGGCACAGTGTAGCAAAATGTTTTGCAACGGAAAACAAATATCGGTGTTCTTATTGGACAAGTTCAGAACGTAACTTGCTCGCTACTGAACACGACCCTACTGAGCATGGGCAGGCATGCTGGACCTAGCTCCTCCCGTCACCTGCCTGGCCAGCAGAATGCCAGACCCAACAAAAGGAGGGAGTTTAGTATTAGCCCAAGATATAAGTTCAAATATAGGGAAATTTCTTTCACAAACGCTCAGAAGTCCTTACTGATTCTGCACAAACATATTCAGACATGTACATTCTACACCCAGAGAGATGCTGATACGTCACATAAACAGAGAGATAAAGACCCTGCTGATACGTCACATATACAGAGAGATAAAGACCCTGCTGATACGTCACATATACAGAGAGATAAAGACCCTGCTGATACGTCACATATACAGAGAGATAAAGACCCTGCTGATACGTCACATATACAGAGAGATAAAGACCCTGCTGATACGTCACATATACAGAGAGATAAAGACCCTGCTGATACGTCAACGAGCTCAGTGCATTACACATACTGCGTTCAAGCCGTCTGAAGTGACAGACTGAAATGTCATCTCACCACGCACCCTCTCCATCCCTCTCTCACCAACCCCACACCTCAGCAGATAACCCACTGACAGACAGCACCTTTACCACAGAACACTACCTAGCAACTAAGGCTGCTGCTACTGTCTGTGGGGTGAGATACCACACTGCAGACAACACCTGACTGTCTCAGCAGCTCTGTGTGTGTGTGTCTAAAGCGAAGTGTGCACATATTAGTGTTAGTGTGTGCACCGGTGTATGTTTGAGTGTGTTAATAATTTCTCCGCAGGGTCGATGGCCGGAGATTAAAATGGCATTGAGATGGAAGGCGGAGGGCCCTAAACTCAATGTTCCCTTTGTAGTGGGGATCACAGATCGATGAGAAGCTCAACTCTCCACAACACCAGCTCTGTTCCACTGCTCCTGCCTGGAGCACAGTGATTACATGCTGCTACATAGGGAATGGGACATTTTTTTTGTTATTATCAGGCTCAGTATGTTGAGAGACACACACACACACACAAACCAGTTTTTTTCAGGTTTCCGCAATCTTGATCGCAATTGTTTTTGCTAAATCAACAATTCCCTGCATATTATTCGAGGTCTTGCAAATTTGACCAATCACCGCACTATTTCCGCATAAAACAGTCAAATCAACGCATAACACTGACCCATCACCACAGCACAAAAAGAGGGCTCACAATTTCAACCAATCACTGCATAAATATGGTTAAATCAAGCCACACGTCAACAAACTTCATCCCTCGTCAGGACAATTTCGCAACAAATTTGACAAAATCATCGCATTGCCATGCAAAATGTCAGAATTGCCGCAGCAAAATCAAGCATTTTGCCTGCAAATATCACCAAATAAATCCCTGTGAAATCCTAGAGGGACTGACAAACATTCATACACGTCACAAACGTACACGCACGTGCACGCGCACACAGAATTCATCATTAACAAGCAGTGAGGTGAGAAGTGTGTCAAATGTCTTCATCCACCTGGCATGTAAAAAAGACACACTGGGTTAAGACAATAGAGGCAGCTTTTGTTAAGGAGATCATTTAGGCCTCCATGTCTTTAAATAGGCTGTTGATGTTTAAAAATAACCCACAACACAACCCATATAAATCACTAGCCAGTAGTTACGGCTCCACTCAGAGCCCAGGTGACTCTCCTCAGATTGTAGGACTGAGCTTTTGGCAGTGAGAAGATTAAGCCACACATTAGTGCCCACAGCCCAACACGGACCCCTCAGAACTAGTCCAATCAGCAGACAGGACTAGAGGTCGGGGGTCACCAAGTGTCCCATTACCCCATGGCACCTTCCTTCATTATTTAGCACTCACCGGGACACACACACACACACATCCCATTGCAACAGCGCCATTACAACAGTACCAAGGGAATCTCTTTCTCTCTAGCCAACTCTCTCACAAAGACAGACACACACAAGGGTTCTGTCAGAAGTCAATGGCATTCGTTTTCAGGGACACACTCCAGCTAATGCACAGCAGTCATAGATACACATGGACAGACAGACACAAACCGAAGCACAGATACACATAAAAGAAAGAAAGGCATTTCACTGTACTTGTGCACGTGACAATAAAACTTGAAACACACACCTCCGTATCTGGCGGCTGCTCTGCGCCGGGAGGGAGACACCAGCTCCCTGACCATATGAAGCACCTGCATGCTCATAGGGGGAGGGCCAACCGTGCACACTGGGCGTGGGGAACCCTCTCTGCCTGCACCCCGACAACCTCATCCCTCACAGGGTTCTCTGAAATCATCCCAATGTCTTAAAACTCCAGATCTCAAATCTTGGATCCCATCTTATTCCCAGGCACCAGGTTTAGGGTCCACAGAGCGAGGATCTTTCCCCAGTCTTAGTTCCTCTTTTTGGGGTCGAGTAGTGGCGGCAACCCCTCAAGGTTCCAAGGATGATTCCAAGGTTAGCTTTAGCCTCCAGTTCCACCCAGTCATCCCTAAGCTTTTTTCTCTCTGCTCCGATCCAACCTCCTTCTCTTCTCAGTCTCTCTCAGCACCAGCTGCAAGCCCCCAACACTCCCTTACGCTATCACACTCACGTCCCTAGCACTCATACACTTTCTCTCCTACTCTGCTACATGTGAATATCTAAGGCAGTCACATTTAGAACGACCTAGTGAGGCAGTCTGTTCTAAGACACTGAAGGCAGTCTGCTCCACTGGTATTCCGCTCCTCTCTCTATCTCCAGGGGTCAGCGGTTGTTTCTGTCCAGGTAGATGATCACCTCCAGTCGTCCTACGGCTCTCACATGTCCAGCAATACCAGACCGCCGCTCTCACACGTCCATTAACACCAGACCACCGCTCTCATATGTCTAGGAATACCAGACCACCGCTCTCATGTCCAGCAATACCAGACCACCGCTCTCACATATATCCATTAATACCAGACCATCGCTCCTCACATGGAATATCCCCCATTCCCAGGATACCAGACCACCGCTCTCATGTCCAGGACTACCAGACCACCGCTCTCATGTCCAGGACTACCAGACCACCGCTCTCATGTCCAGGACTACCAGACCACCGCTCTCATGTCCAGCAATACCAGACCACCTCTCTCACATACCCATTAATACCAGACCACCGCTCTTACATGTCCAGGTAAAGCAGATCACGCTCAAGCCAAACTGGATTACACACAATGTCCTCTCAACCCGACGGCTGGGAGCTGGAGGTCGTTGGTTTGTTAACTGCTCTTCTGAGACTCTCAGGCTCAGCGGAGAGAGAGAGTGTTTGTGTTTTCTTCAGTTGGTGCTCCCACACACACACACACACTCTAATCTCGTTCGGCAGAGGCAATAGAGGTGAACGCACGCACCCAGCTCTGAAGAACACAGGGAGGAGACCGCCAGATCTCTCGCTCTGTTCCTCTCCCTCTCCGTTCAGAGAGATGTGCTGTTGCAGTTCTGCTCACATCCACAGCTAGCTAACTCACTGGGGTAAGGCAGTCAGTCCGCCCAACTCTCATCGCTCTCTCGCTCTGTTTAATCAGCTCTCACTTCTCCCTCTCTCTCCGTGCTCTGCTCTCTCTCCATCTCTCTGTTCCTCTCGTGTTCCCTCCCTCGATCTTTCCTTACAAATTCAAATTAATGAGCACATCCTCATTCACGGACAGCCTCTCTCTCCCCCCTCCACCTCTCTCTTGTCCGTCCCTCTCTTTCAGTTTCTCTCCCCCCCTCCTTCTCTGTCGCCCTCCGCCTAGTGCCGACCCCCTGCTCCACCATCACTCTGAAGCCTGGTACATGAATGAATACAGGGGGAGTAAAATCCAGCCGTGTGTGATAATCAGTATTTATGCATGTGTGTGTGTGTGTCTCTGTGTGTGTGTGTCTCTGTGTGTGTGT